>NC_081411.1:256673308-256825808 GCF_030272615.1 Cryptomeria japonica
AAAAGCATATTGATAAGGTTTATGAAAAATAGATCATAGACGGAAAGGAAACACCAGTAGTAAAATGGAAATCAAAGGAAGAATGTCTTCATGTTAAGTATGCAGTGGAATATGAAGACCATAACCACAAATTGACACTAATTGGTAATAGTGGATTTGGAAATACAATCAAGGCTGGGCTTGAACATGCAGTGAAAGAAGCAAACCTGGCAAAGACTGTTCAGATGAGTGTTATTTTTCATATTCTGTCGAGAGGGCATCTTATGAAAGATTTCCCAGAATTTAGTAATTTATTATCTTTTTTGAATGTTCCTCGCCATCCTATGTCACATTGGTCAATAAACATTGGATGGGAAATGGTAAACTATCTCACTGAGGTGGACAAGAAAAATTTACAAGAGAGTGTAAAAGAGTCAAATTTCATTTCATTATCCATAGATGAAGTTACTGCGATAGATAACACTGCTTGGGTTTTTATGCATGTGTATACCATAAAAGAACACGTCTGTCGAGCTCATCTACTCTATGTTTGTAAAATGAGGGGTGATTCAACAGCAGAAAATTTATATTTGGAAGTTAAGAAAGCTTTGAATGAAATTGCTGGTATAGATGACTTGACAATTGCCAAGAAGTTGGTGTGTGTTGGAGCTGATGGAGCTGTAGTAATGCAAGGTCAAAGGACTGGTCTTTGTGCAAGATTACAAACTAGTATTGCACCATACATGGTTGGAATTCATTGTATGGCCCATCGAATGAATTTAGCATATAGAATTGTAAGCAATTTCCCTACAGTGTCAAAAGTTGAAGATCTGGTCCACGAGCTCCACTCATACTTTTGCCGAAGTCCTAAACGTTTTGCAGAATTTCAAATTTTTGCTGAGGGAGTAACAGCAGGAAACAAGGTTCTCAGGGATGTTGAGACTAGATGGATCTCCTTGCATGGACCAGCGAAACAATTTCTAACTGAATATCAATCCTTGATCAGAATAATATATGAGCAATGCCTCACAATAGACAAAGCTCCTGATCTCTTACATAAATTAAGTGATATAGAGACTCTGTTAACTTTAGCTAGTCTCCTCCCCATGCTAGATTCAATGAACAAACTTGTTAAGAAAGCCCAATACAAAACTATGTAAATCAATGAGTATAGAACTCTACGTAAAATGACATACTTAAGCCTGGATGGTCTATATCCAGATCTAACAGGGTGAAGCCCAAATTTTTTTAGGTGGCAGATAATTATAGATTTGAATCATGCTGAAAATGTTTTACATTTCAATACAAAAAATGAGTTGTTTCTTTTTAAAAGGATTTCAGATGCCAATGCACCAATCTAAGATGGGCAAGTGAGGCAAAGCCCTACCAGTTAAAAAGGAAGATTTTGATAGGATTGTTAAATCTGTTAGTGATAATTTGAAGTCTATTGCATATGAACTTTCAACTGAGATTTGTGAAAGATTCCCTCGAGAATAAATACTTGAAGTCATGGGTTGTGTGTATCCTCAATTTTGGCATTCAATTGGAGATAATCCAAATGACGCAAAGATGTTTCATAAAAAACTAGAGGAATTGATATTCACATTTTCAAAAGATGCATATTGCAATGGATAGCCAATAGAAGGAATTTTAAATTCAAATCATATTAAAAAACAATGTAAACACTTTGCATTGTTTATGAAATAGCAGTTGGTTAACTTGGAGAATCCATTTGAACCTGGATCAATCACAAGGCTTTAGAAAGGGATAGATCAAAGTGAAGCATTCTGTATTGTAATACTAGAATATTTGAAACTTGTTGATTTATGTCAAACAATGATATTGGGGTCGGTGGAAGATGAGAGAGTTTTCAGTGCATTAGGGCTTTCGAAATCAAAGATCAGAAACAAATTAGACAAAAATTTGGAAACTTGCTTGAGGTTGTTTGTAACTCAGTATAATGTTAGAGATTTTCCATATGATAGGGCACTGGAAATCTGGAACTCCATGCGTGAAAGACGAGGGTTGTGCAACACTTTAAAAGCTAGTGGTGCTACTACTAGTGCTAGTGCTAAGACAAATGATGGATCGGAGAATCAGAGTCAGCATGAAGACAAAGAAATTTTTGAATACCCGACTCAGAATGAAGATGAACCTGTTAGTACTAGTCAGTTTCCGAATCTTGAGTCCATTTGGGATATAGAAGCCTCAGACTAAGCCACTGAAGTGAATTAGCAATTAGTTTATAGGTATTTATAATTATACTATAGTTCTTGAGTCATATTATAATTTCAATTTGCAATACTATAGTTGTCATTGATGATTTTTTATATTTTATTCCTTGAATTTGTCAATCAGAACAGATACTTATTTCATATTTTTAATTGTGAATTTGAATTATTAGTAAACAATTAGAATTTATTTTCTGAATTATTAGTAAATTGGTTCCACATTATGTTGAACATGAAATGCAACAATTTGTGTCACAAGATCCATAAAATTATTCATATTGCATAATTGTTAGAACCTTTCTACTGTTCTACATTAAATGCTTAACATGATGTTCATGACGATTAGGGTTTTGTGTTTATTTTTTGTCTTAGTTGACTAGTAAACCAAAGTTGTCATGCATTGAAAATCTGAGTTGTCCTCTCTTTATTTGTCCATGTCAACGTCAAGTGTGGTCATATAGTTGGTTAGACAATGAGACATGTTTAATGTTTCATCTCTAACTTGCATATAAATTTCATGTTTAACAATTTAAGTGGCGAGTTAGCGAGTGTTGGTTTGGGTTTAAATCGCGAGGTCTCTATTTTTTTGAGTGTTAGCATTTTATGTTAGTAAGCTGGAGATTGTTAATGAAATTGCTTTGGTCATGAGGTCTCAAATTGGTTTGATGTCATGCATTATAGCCGCGAGAGTTAGCAAGTAAGTCATTAATGGTCTGTGTGCTACTGGTCACACCTGTTTATGATGGTAATTAACATAAAACATCAATTTTTGTTGGTACTTGTTGGGTCGTTGTGGTCAAGAGATAAAAAGTTTTGGGATTTTATGGTTATCTCTAGCTCCTAGGTCCTTTATCATCAAGTCAGCTTAAGTTGTGAGCTTGCGAGTACAAGGAGATTTTAGTTGTCGCTACCTCGCAAGATGTTTCTCACTTGACCATTTTATGTTGCGAGGTTGCGACTAGGTGTGATTTTATGTTATAGCAAGGTCACAGGGTGTTCGCGGTTAAGTCATTTTTATTTGCGATCATGCGATGCGGTTAATATCGTAGCTTAGTTGGTTTCATCGCTTGCTTGCGGGTTTTGAAGTTGTTTAGCATTTTATGTTGTGATTTGGTGACAGGTAAGTTTTGGTCTAATTTTGTAGTCATCATATGCTCGCAAGTTTGTAAGTATTAAGCCAAAGAGTGTTGCGAGCATGCAATGGCGTTAAGTGTCTTGTTGTCATTGGATCGCAAGGGTTTAAGTCAAGTTAAGTTTTGAGTTGTGAGCTTGCGATGAAATAAGTTGTTTTGTTAGATTTTCCATGGTCACCAACTCATAGGTAAATAAAGAATATTATAAATGTTGTTATGAGGTTGTGACTGAAGGGCTTGATGAAGATCAATGGATGTCGTTCACTCGTGAGATTCTTTGAGGATTCATAAAAGGGGTTGTGAGCTTCTGATTAAGAGGATTTGGTAGCATTGTTGCTAACTTGCCAGTTACTTTCCAAATTGTTATAACCAGTAGCGAGTGTGCGATTAAAGATGGGGATTGACATGTGGACTTGTTTGCTAGGTTTTGTAAAAATTTTGAATGGCAATCGCCAATAAAATAGAAGGGCATGAATATAAATTTTGCTTGAGTACTTCATATTTGAATTAATGCCAAAGTAGCTAGTTCATGCAAGTGTGGCAATTAATGAGACTTGAGAGAATTTACGGCACCCAAATACCATAAATTGCATGATCAAGCCGAGATTTTGTATAATTGCATTAATGAATTCTATCTTCGAGGTAATCCAGTGAATTGAGCTTTACAACAACGTTGGAGAATTCAGAGTGTTGGGTGTGGGAAAATTTCAAAAAATTGGTTAAGTTTTTCTCTTGTAGCTAAAATGAGCAAGGCAACGAGTGGAACTGGAGGTTCCAATCCCAAGGCCACCACAAGTGGAGGACCTAGAGGTTACAAGCCCAAGGCCACTGAGGAAAAGACGGTTAAGAAATACAAAGAAGAATTTGTAGATTTGTTGCCAGGGACTTCCGTTGCTTTGAATACAAATGATTTGACATGGGAAGATTTATGGAGCTAATAAAGAAACCTAACCACGCTTCATATGACTGGTTCTACTCGGTTTCATTATTTCTAGAATAATAGGGTTAAGGGTGTCCCAATGTCAAACCCTTGGGATTTAAATATGGCAAAGTTTATTGTGCCAGATGTGTATGTTGAAGTAGATTTGATCAAAGAGTTGGCCAAACGCTATTGCCCAGTATCTAGGGTAATCAGAAGAAAGAACCAGTTTGCCCTAGTTTCAATTAACAGAGCTAGCTTTGTTGAAGCTTTCCAGATTACTGGTGTTGCATGTACAGATATGGATTTGGAGCAGATTGCAGAGGATTATGACAAATACAAAGGTGTTATCAAGAAGCATGCAATGCCCAGATACATGCCTAGGGTGAATAGGAAACCGGTTATAATTCCAGATAGTATTGAACCACCATTTGACATCACACCTTTCCACCATTATATGCATTGTACAATCTATGGATTATGCAGTGTTGGGTTTTGATGGAGATTCAATAGTGTCAGCTGAATTACTGATGATGGAGCATGGGTATTCAACACCCAGATGTTAACAAATATTATGATTATGTGGGCTATGTGGTTGAACACATTCATAATTCTCTAGTTGAAATTCAGAGTGGTGCACCCAGCCCTACATTCAAGCATTATTCATTACTGATGCATTTAATCTTGTTATATAATGTTGAGTTCATGGATAAAGAATTGGAGCTTTTCAAAGAAGAATTGGGTGTCTTAATGCCAATACATAGATGGACCCATGTTTGGGATAGTAGTTCTACCCATTCTTCTTTCCTTTTCTTTGAAAATTGGATTGTTTTGCCAATTATGGAAATGCTAGGAATAAATAGGGAACAATTGTCAATTAATGTTAGGAGAGTTTTGAGACCTTACCAGTATGTTCCAAACTAGTCTATTTCACATAACTAGGGAGACTTTTTCTTTTTTGATAACTTTACTGTGATCAGAGTTTATGGGTGTCCTTAGCCTCCCCATATTTTACCAAAATTTGTTCCAATTAGGATTGCTTTTATGGAGTTTATTTGGCAATTGCCCCTCGTTGAAAAAGAATACCTTGACAAACACAGGAAGGGTTCTATTCTTCCTAGGCTTTGGGTTGTGTCTGATTTTACCATTGGTAGGAGTTCCTTTGATGAAGTAAACAATTTCCTTAAACAATATATGTTAATTAATGTTGTGTCTAGATTTTGTGATCCTCAACAATTTATTAAATGTGCATTGCCAAAAATGACACCTTGGGCCACAATAAAGGACCATGAACCATTGGATGATGAAGATGTCGTTATAAATTTGCTGAGAAAAGAGGAAGTACAAGAAAGAAGAAGAAAATGGAAAAATTTGATGAGAGTTGAAGAAGAAAATGGAAAAATTTGATGAGAGTTGAAGCAGAATTGAAGGTTGTTGACCCTAGTTTCTCAGGTTTTTTCCCTGATAACCCATACTTGCAGAGGATTAATAGAATGCTGAGGTTATATGAAAATCTGATGGAACAAATGCCTCAAATTCTAGAAAGATGATATTGTCAAATGAGTTCATGAAAGATGAGGACTTTATTAAGTCAGATGAATTTAAATGTTTTTTGACAAGGTTGAAACAAAATCAATTAAGACAAAATCTGATCATAGAGGAAGGAAATGTGGAAAAGAAAGATGAGATCATCAAGGCAGTGTAGGAATATGATCTTGATAGGGAGAAAATATCTGTGGAACAGGAAAGATATTTTATTAAGAGTACTAGTATGATTATGATGCTTGACTGGGATATCCAGTCTATTTTTATTATTGATTAGATTAGAAAGAAAGAGGACCCAATGTTTAAAACTAAATTTAAAATTGGAGATGTAATAAGAGGATCGGGATTTAATCATCAGTCAAAGACACTTGCTTCTTGGTCTTTGGCCCCTTCCACTCAAAAGCCCCACCTTCTTAATAGCCAACTAGAAAAGAAAGCTGATAGAATGATATGGAATTTGCAGAACACAACTGACATGGAGATTGCCTCATTTTTTACTCAAGAAGATACACATAAACATATAGCCAATTGATTGCATTATCTAAAAAATATGAAGAGACGCTAATGAATAAGGGTGCTCTAGAGGAATAGTTAGTGGAGTTGAAAGAAAAAATTGCAAATGAGCCCCCTCCAATACAGATTATAGAATAGTACAAGAAAAACCAGCTGATGTGACAACAAAAATGGAGGAATACACAGAGAAAATTGAAAATCTTGAAAAGGAACAAAATGTCAAGGCTTTCTCTGTTGTATCAGGAATTCTGAAACACAAGATTAATGTATTGAAAGGGAAATTGATGGTAGTGCATGATTTGCATATTTCTTTGAAAGAAGCAAGTAAAACATCCTCTGAGGCTGTCTCTTTTCTTGGACCCTTGTTCAATGTTTGGTCAGGAAGAAGTAGATTAATGGATAAGCTAGATACTGCAATGATGTATAGTGACGAGTTCCCTCCCAAGATTAGTGACACTAAAGACATGGTGGAGGTAATGAATGCAGCGTATGCATTTTTCACACGGAAGGATGTGCTTATAAATGAAAAATTATAGACATTTGGGGAAGGTTATAGTAAATTGGTGCCTTCAATTTATGGTAGTAATGGAGATTTGAAATTAGTTTCTGATTGGACCAATGAATTTGATTTGATTCTGGAGCAAGAAGAAATAATCAAGCATATAGATGAACAGGTTGATGTTGATTTCCTTAACGGTATGCTTGATTCACTATTCAAAGTTGAGGTTGACCATGCACAGTTTATTGTTGAGGCCAAGGCACTTGCAGATGCCATATGGATAGATTTAGTTGCAAAGTTGGAAGAGGTAAAGGCATTCAGTTGGCCAACAGACAAAGATGCGAACAGGTGGCAAGCCATGCTAAACAAAAGAAGAAATGTGAGGTTGCTACCAAATATTCCTCACAGTAATTCTAAGCTTGTTGAATCCTCATCTTATAAAAGGATTCCAAGATTAATTTGAGAGGGATGGCCACTTTTTATTTTTGATCGGTAGAGAGGGATGGCCAGTTGGCCACTTTTATTGATGTTGAAAACTCTAATATAGCTATAATATTTCAACTGTTCAAGAATTTGATAAGTTCATAGTTGAATCACATTTTGAATTTACTTTCTGATATCATTATGAATATAATATCAATATCATTTGAAATTTGAGATCTTCACATAATTGTCTTTTTGTTGAATTTATGTTTTCACTATGAATTGAATGGCCAAGGGTTTTTCAGTTTACATATGAATCTGGGTTGTGTATGTAATGGCATATTCATTCCTATTTATCTACAAATGAATCTTATTGAAGTTTGTTATCAGGTTGTCTTTGAATTGTAAGTGATTGGTCTCTATCTTGATATTGACTTGGTGAACTGACCTTCCAATTATAATAGTTGATTCATTGTGGGTGAATATTTTTTCTTGTTTGCCTTTGATTATGAAATTGTGATTTGTCCATAACATCTATCATGGAACTGGATCCTCAAAATATATTCCCTTTAATTGATTTGCATGCATGTTTTACTAATTATGTTGTATTCCTATCTATTGTGATGTTTGATACTTTCATTATTAATACTCTTATGATTTTATATGCTATGGATGTTTATGTAATATATATGGAGGTTTTCTATGACTATCATGTACATGTTTTCCCTCCTCCATAAAGTTGGCATTTACTCATACCTATAATCTACTCACCAATTACAATGAGGTGAATCCTTAATATGATTCCAGACTAACATAAATTTTACATTCATGGGCACAATAGGAAGCATTAAATGAAAAATTACATACACCATAACAATACAACAAATGAAAAAAGTTAAAACTCATGATTCTGATCATTTGAAAGAGATAGAATTATACACTGGATAGAAATAGATCAGAATTTAATTTCTATTGAATAAAATTACTACTTCCGTCAACCATCACAAAATAAATTTATATATAACTCCTTCAAGAACCTGCACAAAGATTGACACTAAATGCTTTTCATTTGCTCTGTAAATGACTATACAACTTGCTCCCTTCACCTAGAGTCTAGAATCACTACTGGAACCAGAAAAGAAACCCCAATGACTATACAACTTGCAAAATTACTTGAGCTATGCCATTATCACCCTGATGCCTTCAGATGGAATGTGAGATGTTACGTTCTATCCAACAGATCATTTCCAAATACAGGAGGAAGCCTTTATGCACAGGAATAGAGAAAATGGAAAGAGGAGCTCGAGCCTTCATGCCCACGATCAACGAAAGTGGAAAGAGGAGCTTTAGGGTAAATGTAATATGTTGGGGAGGGGTTGCAACTTCCATGTCATCACAAAGATGACTGGCTGCCACTCCCCACCCAAACAAATACTTCTTTCATTCCTCTGCAGGCTCCTTCTTCAAACCCCCTGCCATCCTGTGGCAGAGTAGAAGCAGAAGATGTGCCATGCTTGGCCTTTCTTGATAAGAAAAGGCTTTCACACCCTCTCTGGCAATCCTTCTCACTTTCACAACCCCTCTGACAATAAACAAACTCACATAGGAGAAAACAAAAAAACACCCATCCGGTATCACAAAGAAAACAACAACTCCATGCACGATCCTACTCAAACATCATCTTCCTTTTTGAGAAAAAAACCACTCTCAGAAAATGAAAAAGGTTTCTTTTCTCTTCTACCAATTAAGTCACCACTCCATTGTATTTATAACCTTTTAACACTTCGTTTAGTGATGCTTATTCATGTGAAAAAACATCATTTTGGTGTTTTTCAACATGATTGTTGACTCTAGAAGTCATGCCTAGATCAAATCCATTGCATCCTATTAAGGCTCATCTATTGTGAAGGATTTTGTTCTGATTTTATTCCTCCTTGATTGGACAAATTCTACTTCAGAATCCCTGACAACAAGCAACCTGAGCTTTAATTTCTCAAAGAAATCCGTGATCTCCCATCTCTAACTCAAAAGCTATCCAATCCTTTTATGCCTCTGAAACCATCATCCTCACTTGTCTAATCACCCTCGACTCAGGAGAAACCTTCAAACTAGTCCCTCAAGAATGAGTCGACATCCAAGCCTTAAAAATTCTTCGTACATATTAGCTTGCCTTCACAGTTATCACTAGCTCTCATGTTTGTTTAATGTTAGAATTTTTAGGTTGCGAGCTAGCGACCAACAAGTTTGTGGCTAAGTTTTATGGTTATCGCCAGCTCACAAGGTAAAATGTTTGAAGACGTGATCAAGCTGTGAGCTGGCGACAAGTTGGTTTGGGTTTACATTGTGAGGTCTCTAGCTTTTTGGGTGTTAGCATTTTATGTTATTGAGCTGAAGATTGTTAACGAAATTTCTTTGGTCGCGAGGTCTCAAGTTGGTCTGATGTCATACATTACAGCCATGAGAGTTAGTGAGTAACTCATTTTATATAGTTCTCACTAGCTCTCATGTTTGTTTAATGTTAGCAATTTTAGTTCACGAGCTAGCGACTAGACAATTTGTGGTTAAGTTTTATGGTTATCACCAGCTCGCGAAGTTAAATGTCTAAAGACTTGATCAAGCCGTGAGCTTGCGAGTGAAGTGCTATCGATTAAGAGATAAATAGTTTTATGTTGGCGAGTACGCGACAAGGGTTAAAGTTACCACTATCTCCAAGTCGCTGTGGTGATGAGGACTTAACATTTTGTGGTCGAGAATTGGCAAGTGGCAGTTCAGTTTCCCTCAGTTGCTAGATCTCGAGGTTATGAAGGCTTAGCATTTTCAGCTTGCGAGTTGGACATAGAGTCGTGAGGGCTTGTCACTAGGTCATGATATTTTCTAATGGGCAGTCTTGCAGGCAGAGAGTTGATGACTATGTGCCACATGTTTTAATGACTTAATATCTTGAAATCGCCAATATATTTTTTTTATAGTTTGAAAATAGCTTGAAATCGCCAATATTTTATTTTTATGGTTTGAAAATAGTTTGAAATCGTCAATAATTTTTTTTAATGGTTTAAAAATAGGTTGAAATCGCCAATGCAAATATTTTTCTAGTTTTAAAAACATTACAATTCGCCCATGAAAATATTTTTTTGGTCTTAAAAACATTACAATTTGCAAAGATTTTTCACAAAATTTGAGCAATCACGGCTAATTTTCCAATGGGGATTATTATTTTTTCTCCATAAACCACAAAAATTTGCCAGTAAAATTTAAATTGTCCTCAGGAATTATACAGCTTTTGTCAGGTTTTTACACCTTGTCCAAGCGGGGGGGGGGGGTTCTTAAAGTTTTCACACACACACACACACACACACACACACACACATATATATATGTATATACATATATATATATACCTATATACATATATATACATATATATACATATACATATACATATATACATACATATATGTATATATGTATATACATATGTATATATATGTATATACATATGTATATATATGTATATGTATATGTATATGTATATGTATATGTATATGTATATGTATATGTATATATATATATACATATATATACATATATATGTGTGTGTTTGTGTGTATATATGTATATATGCATATACATATACATATACATATACATATACATACATACAAACATATGATCATTTGAATTTAGTTAAAACTTTTTTAAATAATAAATTGGAAATTTGTAACATGAGCATGTTGAATCAAATTTACCTATGTAGAAGGTGGCACATGAATGTACTCAAACTACCCTCTAACAACAACTGTATCCTCTAAAATATCAAGCCAATTGGTCTCATCTAGGCTTAAATCTATGTCTACAACATGAGAAAATCTCACATGTCCTTGTAATGGTGAATGCAGGGGACTGTGAAATTAAGATAGCATCAATGATTACTCTAAACGTGTCAACAAATCCATATAGCATGTCATTGTCATGCTTATGTGTACAACCTCTAAGCCATGATCAGACATATAATTCTATGCACTCATTGAAGGATCTGCACCCTATGCCTCTCCCTTTGTGGCAACATAATTATTTGTAGGTGGATCTTGATTTGCACTAGTATTGGGGCCATCTAGTTGATGAGAATGTCAATGATGAAAGATTGAACCCACATGAACTCTAACCTTTTCTATATGGATATGTTGCTCTGATGAAATGAATGCATATGCATCCAAAAGATCTTTAGCCAAACTAATCAGAGTAACATGTGCCATGTCTCCTGAAAGATTCCCCAAGTTAGTGAGTGAAGGGATGCTCACTGTACTAGATAAGGATCATCTAAATTGTTGTCAGGGTGTGTTGCAAATGAAGATCTAGAAAGTCAACTACTCATCCAATACTAGCCCACTCAATCACCATACATCAAAGTAGTTGAAACTACAATGTCACCAACTCTATCAATGGCTTCTTGAAGTTGGTTACTAAGAACATCCTCATCTGTCGTGAGACCTATCGAAGGGGTAATAGGTTGTGCCCTTCAACCAATAATGACCCTAACCTAGATATGGGTGGAAATTAGCGTAGTTGGCGTTATTTCTCAAATGAACCTCAACATATAACTATAGTGCAAAATAAAGTGGAATTTGGTGGTTATTTGTATAACAGTCATGTGTAGCAAGGAAGCATGATTATATCAAAGCAACCATCACAAGATGCTCACCTCTAGTAACCTGATATCCCCAAACAATATTTTCCCCAAATATGATAGAAAAAATGCTCTTTTAGGGTTTCCTTGGACACTAAACCCTAAACCTCAGAAGTGGACAAACCCTTAAAAATGTCTTGTTGCTTCCTAACAAGAATTGCCTCTATAGAATATGTAGAATAAGCACTAGTACCCCAAATGTCACTCCTAATATCCACAAGGCTATCAAGAATACTCTGACAAGTGTTCTTATAAACACTTGTGTTACTACTACTATTTATAGAGGCTATCACTTTTTCAATCTCAATGTATTTTCATGCAAATAGTCCCTGAGAGAGAATTTACTCATTTTCCATGATGTCTAAAAATAGATAGGTACACCTAAATGATAACTTAATGTTAAGACTTCGATTGCTTTATTTAAATATAAAATTGAAAGACAATTACTAAATACATTCAAATTAATTATATACAAGTTAAATGCATGTACAAAAATTCTATTTAATCAAATTCTAAATGTACTCTTAAATTTAGAGATCTTGATAAAATATAAAATTAGCTTTCACAATAATAAATATTGCAATCAATTTCATATAGTAGTAGATGTTAAAAAATTGAATACATCATAGACATGAGGAAATAACATGCATCTGTCTTAAACATGCATCAATCAAATAAACACACGTGTAACATGCATCAATTTCATAAATTTGATTGGGTAAAACTATGGATTTGTGTCGCACCTAGAGCTCTTCTATGTAATCCAGGCAGAAGGGTTCGAGTTGGACCAATGTGGCAGTCATGTGGTGTTGGCATTGAAAAGGGATTCAAGTTGGAAGTGTTTTGATTGGAAGGGTTCCATCTAGACCTCCTTTCCCTATATAAACTGGGGAAAAGCCTTTTCCCCTCATTTTTCACTGACCAACTTAGAGTTTAGCAGGCGAGGGGGAGAAAGGGGAAACAAGTTTGGCCGGAAGCATTTCAGAGGTAGGGTTTTGGTTTTTGTTTTTTGTTGTTTTTGTTTTTTTTGTTTGGTTTGATTTTTTAGTGCTTTTCAAAATGCGATAGTAGAAATATATTATATATTTTGCTTTTTTCATAATAATTTTGTATTATTTTTTAGTTTATTAGTTTATTAGTTTTTAAATTCTTAATAATATCTTAGCTTTAAATTTTTTTAATGTTTAATAATATATTAGTTTTAAACATTTTAATGGTTAATTATTTATAAATGTGACATACACATATATACAACTTTACTAGGACACTTGAACGCATAGTAGGACATCTGAACACATACTAGGAGATCTTAAGACACTATTAAGACATGAATGACCCCCTAATACACAATAAGACCCCTTCTGACTGTAATGACCCCTTCTCACTATAATGATCCATAATAATACCTCAATAGAATAATACCTTATGACCCATAATGACCCCTACTGACCCCATATGATGCAATAGGAGCATATACTGTCATAAGGGGTCATCTAGAGTCCTTAGGGGTCATATTGGGTCCTAAGGGGCCACCCATATGTTCTAACATGTGTAGCTCCTTAGGACCCCATATGACCCCATAGGATTACATAGCATCGTAAGGGGTCATATGGGGTCCTAAGGGGCCACTGATGTGTTAGAACACATGAATGGCCCATTAGGACCCCATATGACCGCTTATAACATCTTAGTATGTACAACATACCCCTTAGGACCCAATATGACCATATAGGATCACATAGCGTCCTAAGGGGCCAGACATGTGTCCTAACACATGCATGATCCCTTAGGACCCCATATGACCCCTTATAACACCGTAGTATGTACACTATACCACTTATTACCCAATATGAGTCATGACCACATGGGATCACATAGTGTCCTAAGGGGTCATATGGGGTCCTAAGGGGTCACACATGTATTGTAATACATGGGTGAGCCATTATAACCAAATATGGCCCCTTTTAACATCCTAGTATGTACAACATCCCCCTTAGGACCTAATATGACCACATAGGATCATATAGTGTCCTAAGGGGTCATATGTGGTCCTAAGGGGTCACACATGTATTCTAACACATGAATGACCCCTTAGGACCCCATATGACCCTTATATAATCCTTATATATACAATGTATCCTTTAGGAACCAATAGGATAAGATAGGATCACATAGTATCCTAAGGGGTCATATGGGGTCCTAAGGGGTCACACATGTGTGACCACTAAGGACCCCATATGACCCCTTATAACATCCTAGTATGTATAATGTACCCCTTAGGACCCAGTACGACCACATAGGATCACATAGTGTCCTAAGGGGTTATATGTGGTCCTAAGGGGTCACACATGTGTTCTAACATAAGTGTGACCCCTTAGGACCACATATGGCCCCTCATAACATCCTAGTGAATACAACATACCCCTTATGACTGAATATGACCACATAGGATCACATAGTGTCCTATGGGGTCATATGTGGTCCTAAGGGGTCACACGTGTGTTTTAACACATGGGATACGCCTAAGGACCGCATATGACCCCATTTAATTTCCTAGTGTGTAAAACATATCCCTTAGGACCCAATATGTCCACATAGGATCACATAGTGTCCTCAGGGGTCATAAATGGTCCTAAGGAGTCACACATGTGTTGTAACACACAATGGTGACCCCTTAGGAATACATATGACCCTTTATAACATCTTAGTGTGTACAACATACCCCTTAGGACTCAATTTGACCACATAGGATCACATAGTGTCCTAAGGGGTCATATGTGGTCCTAGGGGGTCACACATGTGTTCTAACACATGTGTGACCCCTTAGGACCCCATATGACCACTTATAACATTCTAGTATGTACAATGTATCCCTTAGGACCCAATATGATCACATAGGATCACATAGTGTCCTCAAGGGTCATATGTGGTCCTAAGGTGTCATGCATGTGTTCTAACACATATGTGAACCCTTAGGACTACATATGACCCCTTTTAACATCTTTGTGTGTACAACATATCCCTTAGGATCCAATTTGGTCATGTAAGATTACATAGTGTCCTAAGGGGTCATATGTGGTCCTAAGAGGTCATGCATGTATTTTAACACGTGTGATCGTTAAGACCCCATATGACCCCTTATAACATCCTAGTATGTACAAAGTACCCCTTAGGACCCAATATGACCACATGGGATCACATGGTGTCCTCAGGTGTCATATGTGGTCCATAGGGGTCACACATGTGTGATCCCTTAGGACCACATATGACCCCTTTTAACATCCTACTATGTACAACATACCCCTTAGGACCCAATTTGACCACATAGAATCAGATAGTGTCCTAAGGGGTCATATGTGGTCATAAGACACATGAGTTTTAACACATGCATGACCCTTTAGGAACACATATGACCCCTTTGCATAAATTTCCTTAAGACCCCTTAAGACAACCTATTAAACATGACATTTAATATTACTTTAAGATGTTTTTTAGGATAATTAAATTTATTTTAAATATTTTTATATGTTTAAAATGTCATTTATGTATTTATTTGCATACAGTATTGTATATATGTTCGAAAATTGTTGTATGTAATTATATATCTAGTTCTAGAAATCTCTTTTGAAAAATTACACTTTATTTCAATATTCTTCAAACAAAAAATATGTTAGAATATATTTACATATAAAATTGTTATTAAATTGTAATGTACATGTGCATATGCAGATATCTATATATTTCATACCATCATGTCAAATCACTATACTTCACATCATACTGGATTTGAGTCTAGTGTTCATCTAGGTGGTCGTAAGCGACGTCGCGTCAGTCTACAAGATCTATTAATGATAGGAAATGTCTTTATGTGAAAACTACACAGACATTACAGCGTGTTTTAGATCACCCGAAGCACACGTTAGGAAAGACCCCTAACCGTATAAATATGGAAAGGGAAGAGACCATTAGTGATGAGCTATGTCATATGATTGACATTGTTGAGATGTATAACCCCTATCATGAGATTAGCATTGATGCCTTCCCTTACACGTAATGTTACCGGTATTGTAAAATGGCAAAATTCAATGAGGATGTTTCTATTGCTGATGTGAAGAGTATGTTCCCTCATTATTAGTCAAAAGGTGGAACAAGGGGTTATATGCCTCATATGTGCACAAGTGTAGTTGTGGTACCTTTTATATATCCCAGATGGTTGGCCACTCATCATACGTGGCCCCAAAATGATGAGTTGCTCCTCTATTTCTACAAACAATTGTTTGTAGAGTTCCATTTGGGCTATGATGTACACTATACAATTTTTTTGCACATGTTGGGCAAGAGAGAGGGAGGTTTTTGAATAAGTTTAGATGACCTGATGTGCCAAAACCTGCTAATAAGTGGGCATTAGTTGGTCCAAACCTTTTGGTGCTTCTAAAATGTTTGGAACTGTCACATGTAGCAGATAGTGTAGCTGATGACACTCGGCAACATTTTTTTTCCAATATTGCTACTATAGCGACACAAGTTGACCAAATGACATCAGATCATGTGGGGAGATATTTTCTACATTCTCATAATAGAATTCCTCGAGCTGATAATACATAATCAAGTTACGAAGCCTACATTCGAGTAGACATACCATCATTGACGGATGTTGCACAACTGCATGAGGTAGATCTTTTGTAACAAATGAGCATATGTCTATGCAATGATCTTTTGGATGCCTATCAAGTTCTTTCTATGGAAAATGGGTTCCCTCTACATGAGGCATCAACATACGTTAGATGACTAGTTGGTAGACGAGTACATGAGGCATCAACATATGTTGGTCTAATAATCAATGACCTATCCTTTTACATCTTCAAAAATATTGTCTTTTCGAGGAACCCTATAGATATTTATCCAATTGTTTTCAATCTTTTCATGTAACATATTTATCTTCCTAATATATCTTTGATCGATTCTTCTAGATACCTTAATTAATTGTCAAACTGCATGAACTTGATTTCTATGAGACAATTTCTTACTAGAAATCATAGTAATCAATGCTCTATGTGTAACACTTAAATTAACAACTCGACTTGTGTTGTCAATACATTTCAATTCTTTTTACAAATTTCCAATTATAGTTTCTTTTTTACTAATGTATCAAGTGAGCTTTTCTTAATATCAACGCCGAACAACTCCAAATTAGGAGTCATTTCTCTTTTCCTAAATAACTTAGCAAATAATTGTGCTCTTCTAATAATAGACTTATTTTAAAAATAATCATCCCACATTTTCTTAAAATGTAATTTTATTGTGCTTTCAGGTACCATATATTTAGAAAGAATTTCATTGAAAAGACTATCTTCATCCATTTTCGTCAAATTCTCCATACCAGAATAAATTTTGAACTTGACTTTGTACCAATTTGATTTTATAACTGAGTTGATATTTATTGAACATCAATAGTGTTGGGATCCAAGAACACTTAGAGGGGGGGTGAATTAGTGTTCTGCAGGTAACACAAGATTTTATGCTTTTATACCAAACACATATAAACCAGTAAACAAATAAACATATAACTAGAAGAAAATTAACCATCCACATGAATGAACACCATAACACACAAAATTTATATGTGGAAAACCTTAATGAGGAAAAACCATGGTGGGATTTGTGACCCATAATATCAACTCATTGGCCATATGAAAGATATTACATATAATGGGGGCTTGCACATGCAGGAAGGCACACTGCCTAGAGCCTCACTAACTACAAGCTTCTGCTGAAGAAAAATAATGAAAGTGAACTCACAAAATGCATCTTCTACACCATATAGAGTTCTAGTTATAGCTCTTCTCTATACCGGTTCATAAACCCTGAACACTACTACCGGTATCACCTTCCCTCCAAGAATGTCTTAAAAAATATTTACAAATCATTGCATGATACAACATTCATATACAAATGATCTTTGCATTCACAATCTTTATCCACAAGTTCTATCCTTGCATAACCCTTAATGATTTCCTATTTTTCACATTCATATTCCATATCATAATATCCTAACACACTGACCTATATACCCATTACAAACAATATGCCTTGTGTTGGCTTACAATACATTACAAAAGATATATGATGTCAACTTAATACAATAATTACAAAATAATTTTCTAAATAAATCTTCCTTGATGTCAGCTTCCTGAAGTGTTTGATGATGGTGCCGGTGCCGGTGTAGCCCTTAATGCTCCAAAGTCGGTGTCTACCGGTGAATGCCTCATAATGCTGGTAAATGATTCTATCAAGTCTTGTTTCCATCAATGACAACAAAATGAATCCAATGAGTGTCAATTTCCAACAATCTTCCTGTTTGGCATTGATGGCAACACTCATGTGAAAAATGGATTCCCTGCCGGTTCAACTAAAATATGCTCCCCCTGAGCAATACACTCCTTCTGATATTCTGATATCCTTCCCATGTGTTCCTGTCTAATTTTTTTGATATTTTTCATATATATATTCACTCCCCTTTGAAATCAATGCCAAAGATGAGTGAAAGAATTGAAAGAATTTAGAACAAAAGAATGAATGAATACTATTTATTTCACTGGAGGTTGACCAACTTCAAAATTTCAGAGTAATACTTATCCAACAACTGAAGATATGTATCTCAGCTGGTTTTGAAAGTTTTAGAAATGGATACTAGTCCACTTAGTAAGTATCTCAGTGTTTCCTTCTCTTTTACTTTTGCTGGTGTTGGTTTAGCAATCATTTCCATGCACTCTCTCTTATGTATACCTAATGAATCTAATCTAGGACTTACTAGACCTCTAAGACTTGTTGCCCTCTGAATGATCTTATCTCTTTCCTTCTCCAAAGCAAAAATTTAGTTCTCCAAGGACAAAATTTGTCCATCCACAGATGTGGTTAGTGATATTAATCCATCAAAAGAATTTGCAATGTGCTATCTTATCATACAACTCCTTTAATTTGCCATCTACATTAGCTGTAAGAATTTCTATATTACTACACACTGTGTAGATATTTGTACACTGTTTTAAACAAACCTCAACAAGAATGAGTTTGACCTCAATTTTCTTTTTCTCTGTTTGTATGATTTGATCAAATGCTATTCTTTTAGTTGCGGTGAACCTTTCTAAATCCTGTTGGTCTGCAATCTACCTCAGTGATTGAAAATTGTTAGAAATATGCTTTGTTAGAGTTTTGATCTTGTCGGAAGGGCTTGCTCCATCTTCAATCTTATAGTCAGGTATCAATCTATGCAACACTGTAACTGATTGATCAATTAATCCCTTGTCCGCAGTACCTTCCTTTAATAATTTTTGAATACCCATCATCATCAACTTAGTTGGACTCATCTCAGTGACTAATTTTTTCTCAACCTGAGAAGTGTCAATTGCCAAAACCATTGTTGGGGAGTCAGTAATGACTATCAGTATAGACTTGGTTTCATTTACCTTATCCTCTTCAGCACTGGTGGAGTATTATCCACAATATTTCCTATAACCTATGCATTTCCTTCCTCAAAAATGGTTCTAGCATAATGTTATCAGACCACAAACCACATCCAACAAATCCAAATTAACAATATCCTGAAATTCATGAAAAAATTTAGCAGAAAACTCATCCAAACCTGGGGCTTTGCCTTTGTGCATCCCAAAAACAACCCCATACAATTCAAACTAAGAAATTGGACACTTGAGGGACTCATTCATCACATTGGAAACTAAATAAGAGATACAAGAAGAATCATATTCTCCCTATCCATAGATAGAGGAAAATAATCAGAGAAGAGAATAGAATAGTGTTGAGTAGCCTCACGAGACAGAGCTTGAAGATATGTCAAATGCAAAGCATTTAAGTAGTGCACATTAGCGGATGTTTATGCCTGGCACTTTTCATTTTGGAGATTTCACCATTGTGTCTACCAAGGCGTATGAGATTATTGAGAAGAAGCTGGTAGAGGATACAACTTGTATGGACACCAAGCTTGGAAGAATTATAACCCAAAATGATATATTAACCACTGCAGGAAGAGCCAGTTACTCGATGCATATTTACTAATGCCCATGGAGGCTGAGGATTTATTTAGGAACAAGGAGAGAGATGAGGGGGATGCAGTCTTAGAGGAGCTAAACCAAAACCTAGAGGAACAAAGACATAAGCTTCAGGAATTAAGATAGGAGGGAAACTCTAGGAGTGATTCTAATGAAAATAGGGTTGTATCAACACTCTGAGCACCTGAACTAGAGGAAGTGGTAGAGAGTCATGAGCAAGCTATGGTGAGACTCAATACCAACACAGATGTGAAGATGGAGGAGCATGCAAATTTTGTTGCAGATGAAGTTTTTGTACACTCTAAGGAGTTTAAGTCCTTGTACCACTAAAAAGGGAAAAGATTGAGGGAGACCATCCCAAATGTTACCCCTGAGAATGAAGCAAAGATGTTGAAAATATTGAAGGAATATATTGATGCAAAGGTGGCTACAATGACACCACATAGAGGGAGACAACTTCTCAGTGAGGCAGGCATTATTTTGTTCCCAGGATGGGATTTAGGTCCTTTTATTTTTGACATTTTGCTGCATTTAGATAGAAAGGATGTTAAATTAGACATTCAGGGAGTTAATGTTATTTTTATTGGATCAAGATATGATCCAAATGAAGAAGAAATGTTACTTTGGGCCTTGTACCCCCAAAATAAAAGACCCAAGATTATATATGTAGACAAAGAATTTGGGCATATGATGAGGTTGAAAGCAAGGGAGGTTAATCCAATTGTCACTACAGACTTGGGGATTGACATTGAAAAGATAAATAAAGCTCAAATGTAGTGTGTGTTGAAGGAGGGTCATAAATACAAGAATTTGTATGAAGATCTGTTAAGAAGTCGTGGTCATGAAGTACCACAGATAACTGATACCACTGTGCAATGGAAAAAGAAATATGAGGATCAAATGAAAGAAAATATAAAGTTGAGAAGACATATTAGGACTACTAGAGTGGATGTTGCATGTGTTTTGTTGACCAACAGGTTTGAACATTTGTTGGAAGTCCTCAAAGAATTCTAGAAAAATTGTCAGAAGACTCAAGATAATTTGTCTTCTCATGAAAAAATTTTAAAGAGTCTAAAGGCGTTGTCGAAAGAGAAGAGTGCCGAAGAGAAAATTGCTGAGAAAATTCAAACAAGATTGAATAAGAATAAAGCATACAATGTAGACATTAAGAAGGAATTTACTGATTGTAAGGACATTGTCAGATATGGTATACCAGACATTATGCACGAGGAAGATCAGATAAAGGATAAAGGGATCTAGATTGCAGAATGCCAGAATGTACTCAACGCATCCCTTAATGTTTTCCGGACAGATGTCTTGGATATGAAAGAGACCAGTGAGCAGATGGAGAAAATGGTTACTATGGAACTTTTTGTCAGAGATATTGTGTTCAATACCATCACTCACTAGGATAGCAAATATTTGGACCATATTCGAAAATGTAACACATTTTTGGGTGACCAAGATTAATCTCTTAGTTTATAATTTTGGTTTATGTTTGGCAGTTAGGTAGTTAGGTATTAGGTCTTAGTTAAGTTTAGTCTAACAAGATGAAAGGGTGTTTCCTTTCACTTGAATCCTTTGGCTCACATACATGTAATGAGTCATTTTTTGTAAAAAGAAGGAGATAGATAGAATCCTACCGCTGGCTAGGCTACAAGTATTTTTTTTAGAAAAGTCTAATAGGAATGAAAAGTTTATTTTGTGCAAACTGAGTATATTGCATTATTTTGTAAGTGCAACTTTTGTATACGTTCTTACTTTAGAAGTTAAATAGACAAGATTTCATATCTTTATATTCAGATCATTGTGTGTAATTTATGTTTGATGAAACCATATGTCCTCTTGATAAATCTTTCTAGATTTGTTGTGATGTGCCATCACATGATGTGGTATTGAATGTAAAATTGAGTTTATATTATTCATGCGACACATAATGAAACCTTCATAGTGATGATTCTATAGTTGTCTCTTGAGTTGATATTGGTTCTTGTCCACAGAATTATTCATTAAAATGTCATTTAAAGGCACTGGTCTGTTATTATTCCTTGCTGAGTGAGTTTGTATGCATCAGGTCCTTATCGAAGAAACAAGACTTTTGATTCCTATAAGTATTTCTCTTATCATAACTACTTAAGCCATTAATAGTAATATTTTT
Organism: Cryptomeria japonica; assembly: GCF_030272615.1. NCBI lineage: Eukaryota > Viridiplantae > Streptophyta > Pinopsida > Cupressales > Cupressaceae > Cryptomeria > Cryptomeria japonica. Next base: position 256,695,459 of record NC_081411.1, read on the forward strand.
CACAAAATACTATCATACATACACTTATTTTATTATTTCTAAGAGCATTCAATAAAAAGCACTTTTGTTAGCATAATTGCAGAAACATCATTTGCCATCTCTACAAATTGCTAATCCCCATAGTTTAAATTCATTAAAAAAGAAACCTCTTTTATGCTCGAGAGTGTAAAGTACACCCACCTGGGCTTAGTGGAGCCTAAAGTGCAGAGGAATTTGGTCTTCGACAATTCCTGTTCATTGGCCAAAGCTGATTGGATTAACTGAGGATTAGGCAAGTCTTTGGTTTCCCATTATGTGGTATTGGGAACAATAGGATCACCATTGATAATAACAAAGAAGGAAGAAAAAGTAACACAACTCATCATATAGTTGACCCGCTCCTGACTAAAACCAAAAGAAATGAGAATTTTTTTCAAGAAACACTACTTAACTCTATCGTAAGCTTTGGGCATATCTAGCTGATGAACATAGATTTCTCATTAGACACCACCATAAAGTGAATGGTCTCATAATCAATCACCACCCCATATTAAATTTTTCTACCTATCACAAAACCCCCTATTCATCTAAGATCAAATTCAGGAGCCAAACCTTTAGCCTCCTAGCAATCCATTTAGTAATAATTTTTTAGACCACATTACATTGAGAAATATGCCTAAAAAATATAGTTGTTCAAAACCTTCCTTTCTAGGAATAAACTCAAGGAAAGTAGAATTAAAGGCTTGAAGAATTTGTTTTCTAGCATTATATTGTAGACCACAAACCACATCCAAAAAATCCAAATTAACAATATCCCAAATTCATGAAAAATTTTAGCAAAAAACCCATCCAAACTTGGGGCTTTGTCCTTGTGCATCCCAAAAACAACCCCATACATTGGAAACTAAAGAGGAGATACAAGAAGAATTATATTCTCCCTATCCATAGATAGAGGAAAATAATAGGAGAAGAGAATAGAAGAGTATTGAGTAGCCTCATGAGATAGAGCTTGAAGAGATGTCAAATAGATAGGAAACAACCAACCCAAAAAAAGGAAACAAGAAACCAATCCAATTGTTTAGAAATAACTTCATCTCCACACCAACAATTATTCCAAGTTAAGATTCCACTAGATGGTATAATATAAAATAAGTTCAAGAAGTTCACATTCTAATGAAAAATATCAAAGGAAGGACCCAACCAATCCAGCCCTCCCCTTTTTTCCTCTAAACTTAACATAGAAGTAAAATATCCAACTCACACTCATGGAAGGAAATGACAACAGGATCTAACATACCTTATATGAGACCAAAGAAATTTTTTTCCTCAAAAATCTATTAGAGAATAGACATTAGTAGAACAAAAATAATCTCTCTAAATTCCAAAGTAGAGGCAACCATTGAAAGAGAAGTGTGACAAGTGATCCACCAAAGTGGAACAATATTTCTTGGGTCACAAAAGATAGTTATACCCAAGAACAACACATAGAGCCAATGCACTGATATTGACCAAATCGCTAGATACTAGAAGCACAATAAAGTATAGAATCAACCAAAAGTTTAGTCTCTTTAACACAAAACATTTCAACAAAATAAACTGCAACCAAATCCTCAATAGGACTTTTTCTTGGTATGTTATTCAACTCCCTAACATTCTAAGATAAAATATGAAAAATTTTGGGATAAGTGAGCCTCAATGGGCTTGAGAGACCCAAATTCCACCAACAACTCCCCAACTAATTTAATCTTCTCTTGGTCCTTTTTTATTGGCTATCTTTTGAAGAAATATCAAAAGACCCCTTCTTAAGGGACCTTTTCTATAAACCCAAAGCATGAGAATACCTTCTACCTTTACTATAATTCAATACCTCCTTAGCCAAATCTGCCAAGACAATATTATCCTACAAAGCTGCAAAGTCACCTGGATCACCCAAGTTAGGAGAAAAAGGGGACACCCCGTACTAATAAACAACAAGTGGACCCATAATAGAACTACTCTACTCCTACACAACATCCATACCCATAGAAATCTCACTAGAAGGAACATCCCATAAGATTTATTCCTCTAGGCCAAAAGCGTTGAGAACCTCAAACTTAGTGAAGCTCTCATGTTTCTGACTATCCCCATAGGGTCCCTGTTGTCCTCTTTCCTTAGTGTGGGGCTTAGCAGGTTTAAAACCATCATTGTCAGGGATACCATCTTACACATGGCACTTTCCATTATCTCTATTATCCCCCTTTGGACTTCATGAAGAAGTAGAAGCACCAACTGCATTATTAACCCTAGGGCATTGATATTGAAGATGTCCATACTCATGGAAAATCTAGCACCAAAAAGGAAGAGATGCATAGTCTAACTATTAAACCCATGATCAAGGGCCTAAATATATTTCCATAGAATCTAGAAATGGGTTATTTAAATCAATCTCAACACAAATACAAGAAAAATAAATTCCTTCTTTTTAGGGGTTTATTGAGAAACTGCAACCGGCTTCCGTAGTAGAGAAACAATCCACTGCAAAATATCCTCCCTCCAAAATTCTAAAGAATCCTGTGGCAAAGAAACCCAAACAAGAACCCTCGAGGGTAGTTCTTCTACCGAGTTGAAACCTTCACACCAAGGTTTAATGAACAAACTCACATGATTATAAAATTTTGGTACTCCCTCAAAAACATGGTTTTGGTCAGCCATGAAAGAGAAAACAACCATGAAATAGTTGTTTGTAGCGAGCATAATCTCCAAGTCCCCCTCAAAATACCAAGAACAACGAATCTAATCTTCGAGAGATATTTTTAATCTTATCTAGTTTTATTCTTATGTTATTTTTGAGTTGTAGTGTAGCGAATACTATAGTTGATGTTTCTCCTATTTGAATTTTATTCTACCTTAATCTAAAAATAAACTCGATGTTTATAAAGATAAAAATAATATTTTATAAAAGATTATTACATAGATGTTTGTGTAAAGAAAAATGAATATAAGAAAAATAAAATAGGTACATCTATATCAATATATAAAAAAATTAAAGGTACATATATATCTATAATAATATAATTACAAGAACACATGTAGAGATCTAAATGGACAATGGATAAAGAAAATAAGAATAAAGTTATATGTAAAACAAGAAAAAAAGGATTTTAGGGTAGGTGTTCAAACATAATTACAAGGACATATATGTGGATTTTTTTCATAAAGCCACAACTAGGAAATATTTATATAACTTGAATTAGATGAATCGGGTCATCCCACAGTAGTGGGTTACACTTTTTAGCCAACCTTGATACTAAAATAAACCTTTTGAAAAAAAAACTGCACATTCAGACACCTATTACTTCTAAACCTTAAGGAATTTATAATTAATGTAAACTAGTGATTTGTGTCATTTCGTATGCAAATTATAAATATATTTTTTTGAATTTTTTTGTATTTGAAATTTGTGTCCATTTTAATATCTCCCTTGAAAACTATTTTTAAACAATAAACCATTTTTTTAAAGAGTGATACGCAATTGGTAACACATAGAAGTTTTTTCTAAAATAGATAAAAACGTGATAATTTCAAATATAGGGTTGTAACGTTGATATCTATTGTTTGCATTTTTTTTCATAACATTATGTTTAGTATATCAAAAAACAATGGGAGCGGCAAGACAGGCGGGAATGACTAGAGCGACTAGTTTGAATTCCAATGGAGCAGGAGCAGGAAGATCGGGTGATGAAGGTTTCAGAGGTTCTCATATGATTTCCACCATGGGAGAAATCGAATCTAAAGCTTATGATAGAAATATAAATTTGACTTGGGATGGGGGCACCTTTCTAGTACCATCAAATGAAAATATGACTCTACAATTTTACCTTGTGGTGGGGAGGGTCCCAGAATGTCTGTGGAGAATCTTAGGAAACTAAGATCTCTAGACTACAACACAAAATGGTCTACTTTGTTTGGGTTAAACCTCAAAGGAAAGTCTATTGCACTTGTTCCCCATAAAGTGGACTTGAAGTATAGTTCTTATTCCATTTTTATTCCAGATTATATCATGGAAAGGAATATGGATAACCTATCTCTGTCCTGTTTCATAAGTTTATTGGCCCCCACCCTAATATTGAAGCTGTTATAGATTGGTTGTCCCAGAAATTGAAGGGAAAGGGTAAAATTGATGTGGTGGCCATTTCCAATGGTTTTTTCTCCTTCTCCTCTTCCTGTGAGGAGGACCTATGATCTGTTTAAGTGGGTGGTGTGTCCTAGACCAGATCCGACCTCACCATTGCATCCGGGTGGTATTTTCTCCATGTTGAATAGGGATGCATTCTTATATTTTAAGAATATAATTTTAGTTTTTTTATTGCAAGTATCTCTCTCTTCTCTCTCTCTCTTGCTATCCTACTCTCTTTAGGTCTCTCTCTCTCTCTCTCTCTTTCTCTCTCTCTCTCTCTCTCTCTCTCTCTCTCTCTCTCTCTCTCTCTCTCTCTCTCTCTCTCTCTCTCTCCTTTAATATTTATAATTAAAATTTATATAATAAGTATAAATTGATTTTTTTTTTATATGTATCTCATGCTCAACAAGAAGAAGCTCTATTAGAAGCTCAAGAAAATTTTGGAGAAGGATCAACTCAAGTTCAAGCAATGGTTGTTGGAGAAGGGTCAAGATTACTTTCTTCTACTAGTGTCAATGAGAATATGAATCTAGCTCAATGTGTAATGAGAAAAATTAATTACAAAAAGTTAGATTATTTACTTGAAATGGATATAGAGAAATTGAGATATTATACTAAACAACCTACACATACTAAGAGGAGGACATTAAATAGAAATTCAAAGAAAATAGTTTCTCAATTTGAAAATCTTGAAAAACTTGAAAAATCCTAGCTATTATCAATTTAACTTATTAGTAATGATTGAAAAGAGCCTTTGAAATTGTTGGGTGTAGATACAATATTGAAAAAGAGGAAATTTTCTCACCTACAAAAAGATATTTTTGAAAATAAGGTTTGGATTCCATTGGGAAATTACCTATATTTGTGAATAAGGCCATTTCAAGAAGAGTGATATTGACATCTATTTTAAATTAAAAACATGTCCCAAAAAAGACAAATCTCTACACTTTCATCTGAGATTGGCTATACTGGGAAGAGAATATCACATTATATGAAAAGGAGAATAACTTTAGATGATAATACATTAGAAGGAAATTGGGAAATAATGTGTAGAGCTCCTCATTCTAACAAGATTGAAGATGGAACATAATGTTTTAGAATGGTCATACCTATCCTTGATCAAATAGTAGAGATGTTATCAATCATACGATTAAGTCTAATGAATATGTATTACATACAAAAAATTGGTTGGATGAAACACAACATGAATTGTATTTGTCATTTTGTAATTCAAATCCCAACATAGAGATAGGACAAACAATGTTTGAAAGATTAAAGCCATATTATTTAAAGATAAACAAAGATTTTGAAACTTGTTATTGTCATTATCATATTGAATTTGAACTCTACTATCAAGTGTTTCAAAATATTATAGAGGAAACTGATGATTTTGAAAATTCTCGCCCTTAACAGCCAAGTCAATTCATAGCACCGATTGTATGTGATAAATCAAATGATGATGCAATAGGTCAAATAAACTGCATAAAAGGACTTTGTGAAACATGCGGTAATTTTTCTAAATTACCTTTGATAAATAAAGATACTAACATCACAAGTATGGTAAAATGTAAGAGTTATAAGTACATAAATTCTAAAACAAAATTTGGTAAAAAATTCACAAGGTTAGAATATGTAGAAGAGGAGATACCTATTGGAACCTTTATGGATATTTTTCATAAATTGATTCAACCCTATATACATCATGATTTTTTTGCTAAGTATCAAGCACAATAGTTCCAAACATTCAGAGACACTTTCCCACCTCAAACATTTTTTTTGGGTTGTCGACTTTGCGGAAATTATTATTTTATTCATAAAAAATAGATTCAATCAAAATACTAACTTTCAGAGCAGATCATTATTATGGTGCAAGTGTATTATCGACATGTACAGTTATATTTGGATGGTGTTGATAGTAAATTTTAAGTATAAGTCATTAAGAAATAATATTACTTTTATGTTAGTGACGATAAAGAGCATGACATGCATTTTGTAGAACATTTCTTTAAGAAGGTTTTTGGATATTAGGAAAACAAGGGCATAAAAATTGAAAAGCATTTTTTTTGGTTAGATGGATGTGCAGTACAATTTAAATCATCAAGGTCATTTTATACACTACGTAGATATCATTAAAATAAAAAGATGCAACATGTTTGGAGTTTCTTCAAGAATGGATATAGAAAGGGTGAGCATGATGGTGCAAGAGATTATATCAAACATTCTTTAATAAAGTATCAAATGAATTATTAGGTATTTCATATAAAAGATGCACATGATGTAGTTGAATGGTGAAAGATTCATTTTACACCAAATGAGGGGTGTACATCCGCAAGATAAAACCAAACCATACCATTAAGAGTTTTTTGGGAGATATCAAGTACATGCACAATATTTTGAACTTATTTTAGTTTTGAGATTATTTTCAAATTTAAATACTTAAATATTGAATTAAAAATTGATGTGCAATTAACAATGCATGGATGCAATAGAGTGGAGAAAATATGATCCTTAAATTCAATCATGAGTACGAATGGTCACATGCGATCATTGTACAAAAGGAATTACTCATCGTTTTTTATTGCATTTACAGAAACTATGATGAATGCAACAACTAGAAATGTGGATATGTCAATGCATGAAATTTGGTGCCACTGGTTGTTACTAATATAAATGACAAAGATGAGGATGAAATATTCGATGGCATTCCCTTGATTTCTATTGATTATGACCATATTTCAAGATTGATCAAAATTCGTATGTATAAAATTACATGTATAAATAATTACATGATATAATAGTTTTATTTTTAATACATTTGTCTCGTCTGATTAAATTGACCTCATATAAATTTATTGCAAGACATGTTTTTGTAGTTATAGTAGAGCCTAAAAATGTAGGTGTTAGTTACTATTTATTACATTACACAGAGGAGAGGAAGAAGTTTACAAAATAAGAAACAAGTGATAGAATGTTCTTTCCCATAGGTTCAATGCTTTATCTTATTTTTTTTGAAATTTGAATTATAGTATTTTACATTCATGAGCTATAATTCATTGTTTGAAATATTTGGATTCACTTTATTGATTATCAACACCACAATAAGTTCTATTAGTATAGCCACCTAATATTTCCTAGCACCCCATCTCTTCACCCAGTCTAAGGACATCGAATTCAGAAGTGGAGACTAGATACTGATGATCATGAGAGAATATTACATGTTATCCAAGAGTAGGCTAAACCACTTGATGTGGCCTAGAAATAATGTATATATTTGAAATTTGTGTCAAGATTAAACAATTTGAAATTTCTTTTGTGATCAGTGTTATATTTATTATTGTATATTTCTTATGATATATTTCATAATTGATGTTGTTCGTTTGTCTTAAGGATAGTTGAAATCGAAAACATGTTCAATTCCAATTTCTTGTGTGATCTATTTGAATTATTGTATCCTAATGCTTAACATGATTTTTAAATGGACCTTAAGTGGATGATTTAAATTCTTATGCACATGATATTGTTTAATTTTTTATGAAATTTTCATTATTTTTAAATGGACCTTAAGGGGATGTCATTAGGACATGATTTCTCAATGTCTAAAGGCCCAGATGTAATTAGTACATGGCTTAAGGGGGTGATTTAAATTCTTATGCATCATATAGTTAAATTAAGTTTTATGAAATTTTAATTGTGCAATAAATTAATATGTTGTTCATCTAATTCAAAACTATATGAAGTATCTTTATATTTAACATTATTTTTAAATGGACCTTAAGTTGATGTCATTATGACTTGTGATGTTTAAATATCTTAAATGTAATTAGGACATAGCTTAAGGGGAATATTTAGATTCTTATGCATGATATGGTTAGATGAAATTTTATAAAATTTTCATTTTTCTTAAAATTACTATGTTGTTTATCTATTTCAAAATTATATCAAGTATTTTAATGTTTAAAACATTAGTTTTAAATGGACCTTAAGGGAATGTAATTAGGATATGATTTCTAAATGTCTTAAGGGGATGTAATTAGGACCTAGCTTAAGGAGATGATTTAAATTCTTATGTGATATTTTTGAAAGTTTTATGTAATTTTGTCTAATATAGACTGATATTTAATAGATATGTAAGTGTGCATGTATACATGTATATAATTGTCCACGTGAATAAGTAAACATATGTGCACGATCATAAACAAACATATACAAACATCTAGATCATCCAATTTATATATATCATCATTTAATGTGTCATCAAATATACATATAGAAATCATCAAACATGTATATATACAAATTGAATATTAGAACATGCCTAGAATATCTAAAATAATCTATGTAAATGTCCATGTACATACATGTATATGTACCTATCCACTTGAATAATTAAACATGTGTGTGATCATAAACAAACATATAAAAACTTTTAGACATCATCCAATATATATGTATATACCATTAAATACATGTCATCAAATGTATATAAATCATCAAACATAGAAAGTAGATCATCAAATGTATTTATATCATCAAACAACATGTCAAACATATAAATTAGATCATCTAATGCATGTATATCATCAAACAAAATATCAAACATGTATAAGGTAGATTATCAAATGTATATATATTATCTAACAACTAGATGAATAAATAAAGCATGTGCTAATGTCTAGCTAGATGGCCCAGTCAATAATTGAGCCCTATGTTACAAAAAAACCTACAAAGATTTTGATATATTTTGTGTAACTCTGAAAAGGGTATCTGAAAAGTTTTATTTTTGTGTCTTTGATCAAGGGATTGTAATTTATTGCCAAAATACCTCTCTTAATCATCATAAATCCTTCTAAATATCTCTCTTCATCATCATAAACTTGGATGGTTATATTTTTCTTAGGACCTATGACACATTTTCTGAGAAACCCAATGCATAGATAAGCTTTAAAGTACAAATATTTAAACCAACTCCTTCATCTATTAATACATGTTTGACTCGATGTCTATGGATTAAAACCTTGATATGGAGGGGAGTGTTATGAAGATGACTGAAGGAGACGCCATCATTTTCTTAAAATGATAGATTGTGACACATGGTTAAATGCCCCACCATGGCTTGAAATTGATCAAAATCCAAATTGTTTGATACCTTTGTGTCCACTAGAGCTCTTTCTAGAATATCCTTATGCACGGGTGAGATTTTAAGAATTTCTAGTATGGATATTTGTGTTGGTGTCTTTGACAGTTGATATACTAAGTTGTATTTATTTGAAGGGATATCTAATGTTTTAGATGTGTTTCCTTTCAATACAAACTTAGATTGCACTCATGTGGTTACATTTACCAGTCAGTTTTGTTGTTTATCCTTGATTTTGATAACATTGATTTAGTTGTCCAATGTCAAGATGTTATTGATTACAATATAATAAATGTAATTCGCTTTGCCCCCTTTATTGTTTGATGAAGAGGGTTCTCCCTTGTCATAATTAGGAAGAGGATCTTTGAATGTTCCATGATCATCATTTGTTTTGTGTCCTTCCAAAATTATGTCACCTTTATCGATCAAGTCTTGAACTGAATGTTTTAGTCTATGGAAATTATTAGTTCTATGATCTTTGCTTCTATGAAACTCATGATGATGTGCATCATTCCACCATGCTGGTTTTAATTTTGGCTCAAAATATCATGTATCTGGAAACATTATGACTTTGTTTGCCAGGAGTTCTTTGAATGCCAATTCAAGTGACTACCCCAAAGCCATAAATGATCTTCGATATGGGGTAAGTGTTGGTTTAGATTTGGTGTTATCTAGATTGTTTGAGGGTGTAGTACTTGATAAGTTTAATATTGGTCGCTTCAATTTTATGTTCAGTGCATCAACCACACCATCATTAACAATGCTCTTGTTTCTTTTCCAAAATTTGGATTTGTCATTGTTATTAGGGTTGTTGTAATTGTTAGAAGGACTTACTACTTTTTTGTAGAGTTCCAATACTCCTCTTTTCACCAAGGCCTCCTAAATCTTGAGACCATTTTCAATTAGCTTTTGAAAACTTGGTGGATATTGTAATTGGAATCTATAACTCATTTCACTATTTAGAGTATCAATGAAAACAACCATTTTTTCTTTCTCACGTACAAGACAAGGGTACCTAGAAAAAAAATCATCTCCATATTTACAAGAAGGAAAGAAAGGATTCACCTTTTTTTTTGTTTTGTGTTGCATAGGTCAAGCATGGTAACTTTGTGTTGAATGTTGTATGAGTATTGAGATATGAACTTGTCTACCAGCCCTTCGAATGTATTGATACGTGGTGGGAGTTTTGAGAACCATTGCAAGGTTTGTCCACCCAAACTTCTTCGAAACAATGTCATCAAATAGGTCTCGTTGTGTGCAAGTTCCGAACTCATGGTGCAAAACTTCCTCACATGATCTTGTGGGTCAGTTTTGCCATTATATTTATTCTATCTTGGAATCTGATAATTTGGTGGAAATGATATCATGTTCAAATTTCAGTCAAATGGATAGCAACAAATGTCTTCCAATGCATATCTCCTCATTTTCCCCCTTTGCATGTCTTACATTTGTTGTTGAAGAGCCTAAATTTGTTGCATTACTGCATTGAAGGGATTATTATCATTATTTATTTCCTCTACTTTTTCTCTCTTGGGAGTTTCTTTTAGTTTTCTTATATCAAAATTAGTAGGTAGTTTAGTTTCTTGATTTCCCAACATCAAAAAGTATTTTTCTCTATCAGTTTCTAGAAGCTTTTCCATGATTTTTAGGAATTTGGGGTCTTGTTGAGCATCTTGAATTAGTTCATCATTTATGTCTTCTATTTAGAGATCTCGATACATGCAAAAAGTATTCTCCTCTCTTTCTAACATGATTAGTTGAGGTTTTGTTTTCTTCTCTTTGATTATTTTGTTTTTGAGCTCTTGTTAAAATGGGCATCTGTGTGATTGAATTGTGAATGTTTGAAAGGGATGCTATTAATGAGAACTAATTAAAGGTTATCTTGAATAGGGAATGACTCAATAGGTGGTTTTTTGTTGAGGTAGATATGACAATGAGATTTTGTCACTTATATTGAGGGATTTGGACAAGGAAAATCTTTGTTGAAAGGCATAAGATTTTAAAGATTCTTTGGCAAACTCATTTTAATGTCTGTTTAGATAATTACAAAATTTGTGTAGGAATGTACGATGTTTTAATAAGAGTTTATGGTTTATGTAGAGAAATCTTCCCTTCTTTAAGATTGTCTTTTGACTAATTTTTCTCTTCTTCAATTGATGGTGAATGGTCATACAAGTGAATGAGATTCTTTTAAACTTTTGATCCTTGTTGTGAGTGCCAATATGAGATACATAAGTCAAATAGGAATGATCCTTCCTATTGATGGACTTGTTTAATCTAATTTGAAATTTCATTTCATGATAAAGAATGATATATCCTAATCATGAAACTCTGCTAGAAATCAGAAATGATGATAACACTCAAGTTTGTTTGATCTAATTTTAGTTGAAAGTTTGCACTTTGTAATAACCTAATTTTGTCTTGTTTAAACTGATGTTTTCTTATGTGAAGAGATCAAACTCTGAAAAGGGGGTCTGGAAATGAATATGATTTTCTTAAAAAATTCAAATCTTCTCTTTGTCTTAGGTGATCTCAGACTTATGTGCTAAAATAGACAATGGATGTGATAAAAGATTCATTTTATGTGCAAATCTGGACTCTAAATGTGTTAATCTATCATATTAATGCATTAAACTATCCTATTTATGTGCTAAACCGATGTGTTTAATCTAACTTTCTAACAGTGTTAAAGGTTGAAAACTCTATATTCCCGATGTGCTACTTTTGACACTCTATGTGTCAATGTTTCACTCCTATGCACAACCTTTTGATGTCAATGCACTACTGTGTTTCTTTTATGCACTATTGTTTTTCTTTGATATTCTATTGTTTCCTCTGATACTCTAAATTTCTCTGTGACTTGAAATTGTGTGTTTTGGATAAAAAAATCCTTAGTGTTTAATGGATGATCTCTTGAAAAATGAAAAAAAAACAAAGCATTAATCAATGAGACAGTAGTTTTGAATTGTTTCTCCCTATAATCTAAACAATAAGTGTATGTTTAAGGATGTTTTCAAATCCCATTTGTTTACACTGGTTGGAACAAAGAAGGAACATCAGTCACATGCTCTTATTCTCAAGCGTCATTTATAATACCACAATCCTAATACTCCTTAAGCTCAAACAACCTTGTCACACCCAAGGGTACGCCCGTGTTTTTTCCTTTTGTCAAAAGTTAAACCAAAGAGAATTGCTTCTCAATTGAATCATTTTCTTGGGAGATGTGTGGTGAGTGCCTTGGGGATGAATTCTTCCCCACACTTGTAGTGTGATATTATAATGTTTGGATAACTGACTCAGCTTAGTGTCTACACTTAAAGTTCATAATAAGGGTTCCATTTGGTGCATCAAAGATAAACTCCCTTAGGAGGATTCCCAACCTTTAGAACAAAGGCTTTACATATAACAAGGATACTAGGGGAAGGCTATCAATGAACACTACCATTGGATGTGATTTTCATCACAATACACATTTGATTATAGTGGAATGGAATACTTGGCTTTATCCATTCCCCACTTAGGTCATTCCCCTCGCACTGACCTTATGGGATTCTTGGGAGGGAAATCCTACTAATGGATTTAGCCTAACTGCAAGAAAGTGAGTCTAGCATTTTGGTCACCCAATTAAGGGGGGAGCATAGGCCTATCTAATTGCTACTTGGAGATGTTGCTCCAACAAACATGGTGTTCCTTTTAATGAGGAGAGCAATAATGAGTGTTCCTTTTATCCAACAATTGCAATAATTGAACTTTGATTACTTTGAAAAACCTTGAAATAAAAAATAAGAACTTGAAATTTGAAAAAGGTGGCTTGTTCTTTTTTACTTTGCAAAATGAAGTGTGGTTTGTCATTTTTATCCTTTGTAACAAGAAAATGAAATTTACTTGTTCCTTTTAGCTTGCACCGAATGAAGTGTGAGCTATTTGTAAAAAGAAAAGTTCTTTTGTTGTTCCTTTTATCCTTTGCAAGAAAATAAAGTTAAGTTCTTTTTATGGTACCAAACGAGATCCTTTTTATTTTGCACCAAATGAAATGTGAAATTATTTTTAAACCTTGCAAGAAATTAAGTGTGAGTTCTTTTTAAACCTTTTCTGACAAGAAATGAAAACTTGAAACAAAAAGTAAATTAAAAACAAATTTAACTCATTTAACTCCTTTGTACCTACAAAAAAAATTAACCACTACAAAACAGTTGAAATGTTAGTCCAATATTGTGGGCTGACAAGCCTAAAATTCTATTTGGTGTTACAAAAGTTGGCTCTGTATCTATGACAGAAGGGCTAAAACACAAAGAAAATGAACTAGAAAACTGGAAGCACTAAAGTTTGCAATCTATGTGCTAATAAAAACACTCTATGTGCTACAAAATTTCTTCTATGCACTAAAGAAAGAAAGATAGAGAAAAGAATAATGCACTGAAGGTGTTTCTATATGTGCTACACTGGACCTCCAAAGTGTTATTATAGAAGTCAAATGCACTAAAAGGTATACTCAAAGCGCTACTATTTGAATCCTATGCGCTATTCTGGTACTCCGTCAAAAACCTGCACTTGGACCTGTCACAAAATGTTATAAATATTGGGGGTAGGCTCTATGGTGGGCACCAAAAATGTGTGCACAAAAGTGTGACTATCAAGTAGTCAAAATTTTAGTGACACATCAAAAGAACATTATATATTAAAGGATTAAATTGATAAAACAAGTTAAGGAAGCTATCCTTTTAAAAGATTTCTATTGTTTCTCTATCTCCAAGGATTCCTTATGTCATGATTTTTCTCTTAGATCATTGAGCACATTACCTTTAGAATGATTACCTAAAGAACTAGTGCTATAATAATAATCTATATGATATGCAATTAACATTTAGATGAGATTATCACAAATCTTGCTATAATGAAGATTTAATGCTATGATAATAAAACCAACATGCTATTCTTATGATATGAGTGATTGTGATTTAAAATGCCTCCAAATGTTTGTATGTGAGAGAGACTTGTGTACAATAATTTGTTGCTTGATAATGAAAAAACCTTTATCATGTGTAGCCTTGATAATGAGGGAATGAGCCCTATTTATAAAAGAAATGAGAAATTGGATGGCTAAGATGGATTTGGCTTAGCAAGGGCTAGGATTGTATGAGGAGGGCTTGATCCTCAATCCATATTTGTATCTTCCACTAGTGTCATGGTGATAAGTGGCATCATGAGAAGGCTTTAGAGGAAAGGGAAGAAGCATTGAATGCTTGAAGAGACATGAGGGTTACCCTAGGGGATTTGGTTAGGGTTAGGTTAATGGATAAAGTTTTTATCCAAGGGATAAATGTATAAGGGTTAAAGGATAACCTTAGTAAAAGAATTAAATACTTAAAGAGATGTGAGAGTTAAATGGATGGTTGACTTAGAGGAAAAGTTTCTAAACAAGGGTCAAAGGTGGGTTAGTTAGATTAAAGCCATTAAGGCTTAAGAAGACTTTGTGGGTTAACTTGTCGAAGGGAGAAAGATTTTAATTCTTTTTAGAAGTGAATCCTTCCTAATCATTGGTTTAGGTATGTGCAAATGTTTAGCAGGGGGTTATACTAATTTAGAAGGGATGAGAAGAATTAAGAAGGGTTAGTGTGCAAACTGGTTTTGTAGGAGAATGCAAGTGGGATGGATTTTAGAATTTTAAATAAATATTAATTTATTTAAATGAGAAAGGAGGATTTAATTAAATTTGAATTTAATTAAATGTGGGAGGGGAATTTAATTAAACAAATATGATTTATTTAATATTCTAAATTTGGTTACGTGAAATAAATAAAATAAATTGGATAATTTATTTAACTAATAGAAGAAGGGGGTTGGGATGAATTAATTAAATATTAATTTAATTAATGGTTGAAAAATAGGAAAGGATTAATTAAATTTGAATTTAATTAATAGCTAGATGGATGACAATTAAGCAAATATAAAATTTCTTTAATTGGGTGGACAAAAAAGGTGTCTATATTTATTTAATTATTTATTGAGCTTTGCATATTACTACCCACCCATTGGTTATTTAATTTATTTGACTATTCTTATTATTTTGATTCTCTTTTATCTTTTTTGGGTTATTTGACTAATTATTTATGTCACCTACCCTATTTTACTAGTGGATGAGAAGTTGGGTAAGTAAGAAATATTATTTTATATTTCTTACCTGGATTTTGTGCATGGTAGGTATGAAATATTATTTAATATTTCTTACATAGATTTTGTGCATGGTAGGTATGAAATATTATTCTACAGAATATTTTGATTGGTTGTTTATTGTATATTTTCAATGGATTTTTATAAATATAGTTTTGTATTGTCGTGTGCGTTGCCTCTCATAAAAATTTTCTGCATTGTTGAGCATTTTGGATATTCTTGGAGATTAGATTTTTGCTTGGCTGGATTTGGATTTGGATTGCTCTTCTTCAAGTGTATTGGCATAGCTTAGATTCCCAGGTTTGAGTAATTCTTCCTTCTATTGTTTTAATTTTGACAAGAATGCCTGAATCATGTCTGTGAATTCTTGTATGCAGGAATGGGAAAAATATTAATTTTATAAGATTATTGATAAAGTTGTATTATTATAATGAAATTTTATTACATTGATGCAAGGGTTGTTGTTGATGGTTGCCTGTGACCCTAATGGATAGGCTATGCATTTGCATTCTAATACAATTTTAACAAAACGAAATTGATGAAAATAGCAGCCAAATTGCTTTGCTCATTGTTGGGGGAAGAGGTTAAACCTTATGCTTAACACATTGCATTGAAGAAAATAGTCATTTGATTTGCAATTTGAGAGCCTAATGTATGGCAGTTGTGATGGCAAGATAATGCAATTTGGACAAATTAAATTGAAAAAAAAAAAGTAAATTGAAACTTTTATGTTGATTGTGTTTTGAGATTTCTTCTTTCTTTTAAAAATTTGATGGGATTTCATTCGGGAGAAGGAAGTTTTAAGGTTTAAGCATGTAGCATTTCATTGGACCAGGGAGCCATGTTTTAAGACTGATAGTTTAATGGTAGTGATTAATATAATTTGTTTTGGTATTAGGTTTTCCTTATATTTATGTCATTCATATTCAAAATCACATCTAAAAATAATTATATATATAAAATATAATCATATTCTCATTCTCACCAAAGAAAATAGCTTCATAGCTATAAATCTAATCAATATTGTTATATACTAATATCCTGATCTATTTTTTCCTTTCATCTTTTTTCTACTTTTTTCCTAAGCATATTATCATTCCTACCATTGAAAAAAACTTCACAGCTGCATCCTTATCAATATTTTTATATACCAATATCCAGATTCAGATTTATTCATTTTCTATATCTTTTATCCTTTTTTTTTATATAATCATACTCATATTCCTACCATAGAAAATACCTTCACAACTACACCCATATTAATATTTTTATTATATACTAATATCCAAATCTATTTGTTTCTATATGTTTTATCATTTTTTCCTCATACATATGTACAATTATTCATATATATTATGTATTTAGACATGCATCTTTATTTATTTTTCTAAACACATGTTTCAATCATATTTATTCTAATTTATTCATTTATTTACACATTTTTGCACACATCTATTTGTTAGAATTGAATAATTGGATCTTTGTTAATTTTGTTAGATACATTTATTTCTATACACTTGTACATCTATGGGATTGATATACTCTTGTAGTCAATGTGGTTGACTCTAATTGGATCTTTCTTTATTTTTTCGTGTACATTTATTTTTACACATTTGTATTGGATCTTTGTTCATTTTGTAGGACACATTTATTTCTATAGACTTGTACATCTATGTGGCTGATTCTAATTGAATCTTCCTCCATTTTGTAGGACACATTTTTTTCTGCACATTTGTAAATCTATATGACTATTTATTTCTACACACATCTATGCAAGTATATTTTTATAAATATCCCTTTTTTCATTTCTTTTGACACACATGTTTTATCATATTTTCTCTTTTATTCATTTACTAGAAGGTGCATCTTTATATCTATCTTTAACTATATTTTCTCTTATTCAGTTAATAAAACCTATACTTTTTACTATTTTTTAACCATGTTTCCTCTTAGTTAATAGAAAACATATGATTATGTCTATTTTTAACCATATTTAATCTTAACATGAATGTTTAAGTCTATGTACATGGTACTCTTACTCATTTATCTCAATACATTTTTGTGTTGTACCGTGATCATTTACTTCAATATGCCTAAATTTAAAAACAGTTGCCTCTAGATGGCCATGTGGGCTGGGATTTAGATGTATACCTCTATTTCATGTATATACGAAAACTTTTCTTCAAATATAAATATGAGGGTTGAAGCTTTCCTTACATACTTTTGAACAATTCTAAGACCAGTTTGCATGAACAATATGAATATTAATCTGTAGCACTTCCACCGCGTTTCCTATGACAAAATTGGCTTCTCTAGGTTTGAAGGTGAGGATTTTAAGTTATCCAAGTGATACTTATCAATTAGTTTAGAAATTTTTATTATTTCAAAGTGGTCATCACGTTTACTGTTATCCCCAACCACATTTAATATAAAAAGATCAAAATAATTTAAAATTGAATTGTATTTATCCAAAAGGCCGCTGAAATCTGTCAACAGCACGCATTGAGAATTGTATAGCTAGGATAATTGTGATGCTGTTAATTTTATATTGCTCGAATTAGATTGCCTAACCTCTTGTTTCGAGTTCATTTCCTTTCGTATACTGCTGATTAATTTCCAAAGGGGAATGGGATTATACTTAGAATTTTGAATTGGTAAAATGTAAGGAAGACTAAACATAGATATGCTCAATAATAATTCATAACTTTGGAGGGGTGGTAAGCAGTAAATCCTCAATTCAAAAGATCAAAATTTCCTATTTTGGATTGAGGATTTACTGCTTATCATTTCCTCTTTTGGATTCATTTCGTCTTTTGGATTGAGAATATCTATGTTTAGTTGCTCTTTATAAATAATATCCTCCTTACAGATTACCAATTCAAAATTCCAAGTATAATCCCATTCACCATTGGCATTGCAATCTAACTCGAGCAACATAAAATTAGTAGCATCACAATAATCCTAGTTGTCCTATGGGTTTTTAGGCATCGTCAGCTGGTGTTGACAGAATTCAGGGGCTTTTGGATAAATTCAATTCAATTTTCAATTATTTTGATCTTTCTATATTAAAAGTGGTTGGGGATAATAGTAAATGTGATAGAAAAGTTAAAAAGAAAAAAATATCTAAACTGATTGATAACTATTACTTGCATAACTTGAAATCTTCACCTTCATATTTATGTTTCAAGTAATTTTTTTATTTATACATGACATAGATGCATACATATAAGTCCCTGCCCAGCTTACACAATTTCTACCATGGAAGCCGCTGTTTTTAAATTCAAGAATAAAGATGTTCTAGTAAATTATAAGATTAAATATTGTTAAAGACAAACATAATAGCATGTGTTCTATTAATTAAGAGCAAATAGGTTAGAAGTAGTAAAAAGTATAGGTTTTATTAATTAGAGTCAGCCACATTTGACAAAATGAACAAAGATCCAAAATGTAAATAAATTAGAGAAAACATGATTAAAACATGTGTTTAGAAAAATTAGAAAAATAAATAAAGATGCATGTTTAAGTACATAATATATGAATAATCATACAATGTGTGTATAGAAATAAATATGTGGTGTTAATATTGAAAGACAGGGAAAAGCTCTATTATTTTTAATATTAAAGATTTATTTTTTAAAATAAAGAGTTTAATCATTTATTTTTATGATGGATATGGAAAAAGTTCTCACGGATTAATCTAATAAAAATAGCATATTAAGATTTATCATATACATTCTAGGAGTACCAATAGTTACACTATTCCGGCCATTAAATCTCTTGTCTTGATCTCTTTGTGATAATGGATCATAAGTTTGGTCCATAATGTTCAAAAAATAAACTTACATAGTTGATATAAAAGATGCACAACAAAAAATATGGATTATAGAAATCACATGTCTTTCTCAAATGTTTTAAAATGAGGTTTAAGAATGTATCTCAATAAAAACTGAATTTATGAATTATAAAGATATGTGTTTTATTTATCTTTCAATAGAAGTTTAAATTGTTTGTGAACATAGAACAGAGTTTTTCTCTATCTCCATCTACATTAACCTCTAGAAACTTGATCTTGATCTTTTGTGGGGATAGCATCAGTTACTCAATAATTGTTATTTTTCACTAGAATATTTAACTTTTTTTGAAATACAATCCTAACAGTTTGAGAAACTAATATTAGATAATTGTTATATTTTTCTATGTCCACACTCACCTCTAAAAACCCAATTCTAATCTTTTTTTTTCCTATTAGTGGATAGACAATCTTGACCATTTGTGTAAGAAGAAACTATTAATCAACAACTTTAAATAACTATTTATCGGAAACCCTTTGTTACCCAAATAATTTTTAATATATCTTAATATCCCTTTGAAACCCTTTCTTCTTTAAAAAATTTATTGTGTTCTTTATTTTTTTAATGTTAAAAGTAAATGTGAGGGAATCTCTTATTACATGTACATAATGATTAAGAGAATCCTCTTGGGGAAAGAGGGCCAAATCTATCTTATTTAATCTAATCCTTGTGTATTAATCATATGATCATATGTGCACATGGTTCACCAATATGATCAATTTGTCTAAATATGCATGTCAATACAATATTGGTCACTAAATATTATTTAGGTGTCATGTATTCTTCTTTCTTTTCTTCGATAATTTTCTAACAACATTTGCCATCCTTCTCTACTAAATTATCTTTCCACTCCTTTTTTTTAATGGGATTTGGCCTCCCACAATTTGACACCTATTTATCCATTCTCATTGCCTCATTTGTATGCATATCTTTATCATTAAAAAAATTAGAAAAATAAATATTGCTCCCATGATTTCCTTTTGAATTACCATTATAGTGTTTTCATCTTTCTCACCATCTACAACATATTCATCTTTACTCTCAACTACAAGTTTATCTTACATCATTTATGTGTCCCATTAAAGATACATCACAAGAAGGATTGGAAGTGAAGATCCTAAATAATTTGCTAAATTTTGCAATTGCATGTATAGAACCTCCCCTCTCTTGCTCCATACAAAAAAAAAATGTTGAAATCCCCTATGAGCATCCAAGGAGGATATGAATCTAGGGACCTAACCAAATCAATATGAAACTAGGGAATGGGCTTCCATAGATACTAGTTAGAGAATAAACATTGGTGAGGAGATTATCTTTACCAAATTCTAAAGTTTAGGTATCTATAGAGATAAAAGATCTACTATATATCAACCATATAAGAGAATATCTTAATGTGTCCTAAATAAAAGTGATGCCATTTGAGTTTCTTGGAGCCCCAATGCACTGATAGTAGCCTCTATCCCAAATCCTACGAGCCAAGCTCAACATACCTTTCATAAACATCCTATTCTCATGGTTGAAGAGGATATCTAGAGAATGAAAAGGGATCAAATCTCAAATAGATTTTGTTTAGGGATCATATTAAGATTTCTTACATTCCATGAGATCAACATTTTTTAGGTTGAGATAAATGGTAATCAATGGTTTTCACTACACTATACTCAACCAATGTCTCAAATTATTTTTTGTTTTTATCAATCTTTCCTCCTACCCACCATAGGAGGCTTCTTATAAATACTCTTTTTGTCATCATTTTTTTGTAACCCCAAATTAGGCTAGGTTTCCTTACTTTTACTAAATTCCTTGGCATCCTTATTAATATAAGTCACTAAAATACCTAAAACTAGTGATTTTTTCACCTATTTACACCAACATGTCTCTAACTCACTAGAAGTCAACAAGGGAATATCTCTGTCCATTTGATTATCTAGGCTTCCACCCTTTGAAACAATGAGAATATTGTAACCCTTCTCAACAATTATTTGTTCTATTTATATAGTTTATTGACCAATAAAAACCTTTCTAGGAAGTTATTCAAAGTGAGATAAATATTCTAGTTCATCAAATTTTTTTAGCACGTCATCTGTCTACCTATTCGTAGAGGCCACTTCTATGTTCTTCCATTATTCTCATCTTTGATGAGGATAAATCCCTATTTATCTTCCACCATAGGCATTTTCCCTTTACAATATTTAGGCAATAAATATGATGGCTCATTCATTGAAGTCCCTTTAGTATTATATTTAATAGTTATCCTCTACAAATACTCATATTCATGACAATTCTGACATCAAAGTATAAGAGTTTCATAATTTATCGACAATATCAAAGAGGTGGATACCAATAAAATTTTCATTGAATCTAGTAAGGATTTACTTTAATTTTAATATAAAATTGAGAATATGTGATTAGGTTTTTGTTATAGTTTGTGGAAATTGGCCCATTGGTTTTCTAAGTAGCAATACAACTGAGTGGAAAATGTAATTTTTCCAAAATGCCAACATGAACCATGGAAGTCACCTATAAACTAGAACCCCTGATCGAATCTCATCCATAGGGTTGAACCCAAAAGACCACGAATTAATGAATAGACCAACTTGATTATAAAAATAATCCCCCCTTCAAAATCCTTATTTTGGTTTGATATGCATGAAAACAAACATAAGAAAATATCTATTTGTATCTAACATCACCTCTATTTTTTTCTCTGGATTCCCTATGCAATGAGCCCATGATTTCAAAAATGGTAGTGAAACTAAATCTAATGAACTTTCAAATCAAGGAATTCTTTTTCAAATAATTCACATCCCCATTCATAAAATAAGGTTTAATCATGTAAGGATTGGCTTGTGTTCACTCCTTTCAACACATCCATTCACCTTCAAAGGCTGAAAACCTTGACTTTGTGAAAAACTTGTTTTTATTATAATTTTATCTAACCTAATGAAACAAATTTCATGAAGAATAAATTTCCCCTATCACTACATATCTAAAATGAAGATTCTTCTTCAAGGAATAATCTCAAAGAAGGCCCATGCAAATCCCCTGGGAGTAAAAATAAAAAATCAAATTACCCTACACAAAAACCCCAATAAGAAATCAACCAATAGAAGAATTCACAAATAATATAGATCATAAATAGATATATCAACCCCCAATAGACTACCTATAAATATTCCAAAACATTCACTAAATTCCTCAAAACACATAAAAAATAACCACTCTACAATCACAACCAACACCCGCAAACCTAATGAAGGTACTCCTCTCAAAAAGCCAAATACAGAAGAACAACAAAGAAATAAACATAAAATACAAGAAAGAATCACCTTCCTTCTATTATCTAAATGAAGGTACTCATCTCTAAGAATACCCTACAATCTAGAGACACAATTTCTTCTGATGGTTGTATCCCCTTGTAAACCTTAGTTAACCTCTTTCTTTACCATTAATAGCCACCCTAGAATGGTCTAGAAATTTTAACTTTCCTTCTTTTTGGTGCCCAGTGGTCAAGTGCTTCATTTTCCCACCTAGGTAGATTTTTCATTGGAACTTGAGTTCTAGCAGCACATAGTTTAAAAGTCATAACTTCTGACTTACATATCCAATTTTATATTATAATATATTATTGGAAAGCTTTTAAAGAGATATACAATACCAAATACATATGATGATGTATTTGGCCAATTATAGAACTTTTTCAAGGATTCTAAGGTTCTCAATTTTGAGTTTGAAACTTCATTAGAGTGATTTCTTCAGATGAAAGCTTTAATATCTTCCAGATGATGCAAGAAATTGGGAGAATTATTTCACCAACTATTTTATCTATCAATTTTACTTCTTGGGGCTAGTTCCCATGTTGATACAAACTCAAATAAGTCAACTTATTCAAAATAGCACGTAAA
Source organism: Cryptomeria japonica (assembly GCF_030272615.1). Taxonomy (NCBI): domain Eukaryota; kingdom Viridiplantae; phylum Streptophyta; class Pinopsida; order Cupressales; family Cupressaceae; genus Cryptomeria; species Cryptomeria japonica. The sequence continues at coordinate 256,718,655 of NC_081411.1, forward strand.
AAAAATTAAAGAAAACTATTAAATAAAAGGAAAATACATTGTTTTTAAGGTGATACAAGATTGCCCTTAACAATCTTGGAGTATTTTGAGCGTTCAAATAAAATTATTTTGGAGTATTTTGGAGTGTTATTTAGATGGTTATTGAGAGGAAAATTAGTTTGGAAAGATGTATTAATAAGTTAATAGAGTTTGCTCTTTTTTAACTAAACATGATTCAAATTTCAATTACAATTCTCTTAATTCGTTACATGAATTTGAGCATTCAAATAAAATTATTTGTTCAAATCAGATTAGCATAAGTTTTAAAGTTAGTTTCAGTTGTTTGTTGAGGACTAGTAAGACACTATATATTAGTCATAGACCTAGATTATAAATTTGGTTGTTAATCATTAGGCATAGAAGGCAATATATAAACAAGAGAATCTATATAGAGGTGATGAATATCTCCTCTAGTTTCATAATAGCTTGATAGATTTTAAAATATTTAACCTCTTTTTATTCCCCTTATTGTTCCCTTTGGATCTCTATGCTTCATATCATCCTCGATTTTCCATCTGAATCTTTACTTTTGAATGCAAGCGCCCTAACATATTCTATTTGTTTTTAAGTCATGAACCTCTATTTCAGCTTCCTACATATCACTCTAAATACATGGTTACTTGCCCCCAAAGTGGTACATATCCCTTGGCCACGTGTCAAGTTACGTACCCTCTATAAGAACTACAAAGGCACCTTGGTTGCATTTTATCTCCCCCTTCCTAAACTTTAGCTATCATTTCACACTTTATATCCCCATGCGTTCCAATGCAATTCAACATTGGTCATAAACTTTCATGCTAAAGAATTAAATGTCTCAAGTTCCTAGCACCATAAATGTTTAAAATTAAACTTTCTTGATGACCTTGCATCTGATAGGTCTTCCCATTTATTGTCTGATGAAGTTTAATTTCAAGTAATTTAAAATACTCTCTATCAATTACAAAAGTTTGAAATTTAGACTAACAATCACATTCATTAAACCCGAGATATGTCTCAAACTAAGCTAAACTGTTAAATTCTCATCCATTGAATGGCATTTTTGCGTGTGATGGTTACAACCATCCTCAGAGCCAATATCATTATATCTTCCAATTTGTCAAGATGTTCATGTCCAGTTGGATGAAGTCTTTTAAGCTTAGTGTCCTAGGTAGAGTGAAGAAGCCCATAAAAGTGTGGAAAATTAATGATTGAGGATTTAGATAGTTTAAACATTTATATATATGGTAGGTCAGACTGTTCTACAAACTTCATAATTATTTTAATCATAAAATTAAGGTCATAAATGTAATTTTTGTGCCCTACATCAGTAATCATTTTTATGTCTTTTAATTATGCCCTAGTTTGTTAATCAAATTTGTAACATTTTAGTAAATCATAATTTAGTAAACTCAGAAATGAAGGAAGTAAACAAGTGATAAACACACATACCCTGGGAGAACCTCCAAGGAGGAAAAACCCAGCATTAAAGACCCACAGGTCAGAGTATATATTCTCCCTTAAAATCATAAGTACAATACTTAGCTTCCTTGTCAGATCTGATCCCTTTTGTATGACAGATCTGCACTTCTAAGTTCTTCAAGTCTGCACCAAAATAGCCTATGTGCTCTTGGACAATTTCACACAAGTCTGGACAAGTTCGCACCCTCCTTGTACATTTGCACCTTTTATGGAGAGCTAATTCGCTTGACTTGAATGAATTATCTTTACAAGATATCTTTTTTTATATATGTCTTTATCATTTATTAATTCAAGTCAGCCTCCTTCCTTTTTTGTGCCAATATAATTATTGTGGCATGGGTATTTAGGATGGCGTGAAGTATAGGGCTGGGCTTAGACTTGGGTCACATTACCCTTTAGGATAGGGCCCAGTCCTAAATGGGTTTGGATGTTGCCTTAAGGCAATCTGAATCCATATATAGACCTAGTTACAAACAACACTCCCTCTTAACTAGGGAAGAAGAGAATACATAATCTGAACCTTTAGAGTTCCATCTAGCACACAAGCATAGAATAAAATCTTCCACCTAGCACACAAGCATAGGATGGTTCTAGCACACAAGCATAGAAATTGTATTACATAAGTGGGTCTTTACATAATTACAATTATCCATCTAGCACACAAGCATAGATTGCACACAATTCATTCTTGCACACAAGCAAAGAATGATCAAAGTGTTGCAGATAGAGTCACTGAGGTTGGAGCTCCCTCTCAATCAGGGTTCTATTTTCCACAACTCCAAGTCAATCTCTAAAGTACTCAAACTTCACTCTGGATAAAGGTTTGGTAAGGATGTCTACAACTTGTTCATTCGTGCTAATGTACTTTAGGTGAATGGTGCCTCTTTGCACCATATCCCGAATGAAGTGATAATGTGTTTCCACATGTTTGGACCAATCATGGAATACAGGATTTACTGACATCTTTATACAACTTTGATTATCACAATGAATGGTGGTAGGACCACTAGTTTGACCAAATAATCCAATGAGGAGTTTGCGAAGCCACACTGCTTCTCTGGATGTAACAGATGTTGCAATGTACACAGCTTCTGCAGTGCTCAATGCTATGAAAGATTGCTTTCTACATGCCCAAGAGATCACTGTAGACCCCAAGTTGAATCAAATACCCAAAGTACTTTTCCTATCCTTGACACTTCCTGCCCAATCTGAATCTGAATAGCCTTCCAGAAAGATTGAAGTGTTAAGTGAATACATCAGTCCATAGCCAATAGTGCCACGCAGGTATCTTAGGATGTGCTTGGCAGCCACCAGGTGAACAAGTTTAGGAAAGCTCATGAACTAACTGAGGGCATTCACAGCATAACAGATATCTAGCCTTGTATTGACTAAATACATCAATGATCCAATCAGCTACCTGTACTCAGATGGATCTACAAAATCAGAGTTAGCTGCTGAAACACTTAACTTCTTTAAGTTAAGTTCCATAGGAGTATGCATGGGTTTACAATCCATCATTCTAAATCTTTTCAAAATATCAATAGTATATTTTCCTTGACTTAGAAAAATTTCACTGGATTTTTGCCATACTTCTACCCCTAGGAAGTAATGCATTAGACCTAAATTCTTCATTTCAAATTCTAAGGCTAATTCTTTCTTACATCTTATAATTAATTTATTTTCAGCGGTGAGAAATAAATCACCCACATACAAAACCAAAATAAGCATATCATCATTATAAACCTTTAGGTAAATGTTAGCATCAGCATCATTCTTACGAAACCCTAAGCTTAGTAAGTACTTATCAATTCATTCATACCAAGCCCAAGGAGCCTGTTTGAGCCCATATAAGGCTTTCTTCAACCTACAAATGTAAGAATCTCTTTTATGGATTACATAACCTTCTGGTTGCTCAATATAGACTTCCTCCTCAATAACACCATTGAGGAAGGTTGTCTTAACGTCCATTTGATGCAGTTCCCAACCTTTGGCTGCAACAATAGCTATTGTAGATCTAATAGAAGTATATCTAGCAACAGGAGCAAAAGTTTCTTCATAATCTATTCCTTCCTTTTGAGGAAAACCATGAGCTACAAACCTAGCAATGTATTTTTCAATACTACCATCAACATTATGCATAATTTTAAACAACCATTTAGAGGAAACAACAGACTTACCTTTGGGTCTAGGTACAATGTCCCAGACATCACTCTTGATGATAGACCCATACTCTTCATCCATGGTTAATTTCCAAGCATGATGGGACATGGATTCTTCGACATTGTGAGGTTCAGACTCAATGATATTACACATCACAGAAATGTAGTTGGCATAATTTTGGAATATCTTGATATCTCTAAAGGTTCCTCTGGGAGAAGCAAATCCTTCAGCATCTTGAATCATGTTTCTAACCCAAAGTGGTCTCTTCTTGTAGATCATAATATCCTAAGGTATATCGGTAGAGTTCATGGGTTCTATTGGGTCATTCTGAACTTCCTGATCCGAAAGGTCAGTAAACTCCTCCTATATCTCAGGGTTAGCATCAAATATTGAATATTGATTTTCAATCACCATATCATTATTGTTAGATAATGAACCTTTAGATCTTTTGAAAGAAATATCTTCTTCAAAAGTTACATCTCTACTTACCTCAACATACCTTTGACCTGAAATGTAGATCCTGAAGGCTTTGGAAGATTCTTTGTATCCCACTAAGATGCCTTTCTTTCCAGAAGGATCCAACTTGGTTCATTTTTCTTTAGGCACATGAACATACACCGGGCTCCCGAATATCCTTAGGTGGCTGATGTCAAGTTTGATTCCTATAAAGTTTCTTCAGGAGTCACATCCTTTAGGATACGATGAGGACATCTATTTTGAATATAAACTGCAGTTTTGGATGCTTCTACCCATAGAAAAGGTTGCAGGTCTTGATCATGGATCATGGCTCTTGCAGCTTCATCAATGGTCATGTTCTTTCTTTCAGCAACTCCATTTTGCTGAGGATTGTAGGGAACATAGAACTCCCTCTTAATTCCTACTTTAACACAAAAGTCATAGAAACTACCTGAGGTGTATTCACCTCCATTGTCAGACCTTAAACATTTAATTCAATTTCCTATAGTATTTTCAACTAAGGCTTTGAATTCTATAAATCTATTTAGGACTTCTTCAGACTCTTTAGATTTAAGAAAGTAGATCCATGTTTTCCTAGAGAAATCATCTATGAAGATAACATAATACAAGAAACCACTAGGGAATGCTACAGATATAGGACCACATAAATTTGAATGAATAAGTTCTAACTTTTCTTTAGCCCTACTATCACTTTTATGAAAAGGATTCTTTACATTCTTACCCATTGCACAACCTTTACAAGCATCATCATGAGATAAACTAAGTTTAGGCATACCTTTAACCATTTTACCGAGAGTGGGAAGGGCTTGAAAGTGTAGATGTCCAAGTCTTCTATACCATAGCTCACATGATTCAGGGGTCTCATGAATGAGAGCTTGAATTGGATTAGCTGTAAGCTTATATAAACTATCGCATCTTTTTCCAATAATACGAGTAGTTTTGAAATTAGATTTCTTAGACCAAGCGAGTAATTTCCCTTCAGAAAATGCTATTTGCAAACCCTTATCTTCTAAGGTAGAAATGGAAATAAGATTTCTTTTAATACCAGGTAAAAAGAGAATATCACATAATTGTAGGGAAATACTAGAATCTAGTTTTAAAGAGGTGGTACCAAAACCTTTTACTGAGTATCAAGCATCATCACCGATTACCACATGAAGGTTGGTGTCCTTTTCAATCAGATCTGAGAGATGCTCATGAAAACCTGAGATGTGTCTGGATGCACCACTGTCAAGTATCCATGTATTACTGTTTATAGGAACATTGCTGGATAGAGAAGAGATGAGAAGATAATCCTCACTTTGTTCAGCAACTTCATTTAAATTGACTTCCCTTTCCTTTGGATCATTCTGACAATCTCTGGCATAGTGACCATACTTATCACATCTGAAGCAACAAATGTGAGAGGAATCTCTTGACTTCTTCCTTGGATCATAGGAGGAGGATCTAAAATCTTTGCTTCTTTTTTCTTTCTTCCAATGTCCACCTTTCCTAGATTTAGCTAAGAGAACATGATTATCTTTGTGAGAGTTCTTGAGTTTTCCTCTTACCTAAATTCAAGATTCCTTTTCGATGCAATCAGATTGAAGACACACAAAGTTGGGACGATCGGCTCTTCCACCAATGCTATGAATGAATGGTTCCTATTCATCAGGTAGACCATTTAATGCAATCATAACAAGATCTTTATCCAAGATTTGGCAATCAAGAGTACTTAGATTGTCCTTTAGTTCATTGATCTTCATGAAATAGGCTATGATTGAGTCTTCTTTCAGTTTCATGTGAAGAAGTTTTTGTCTTAGAGAAAGAGCCCTGCTGAGGTTGTTGACTTCATACATCCCTTCCAAGTGTTTGATCATTTCCCTGGCAAATGCAAAATTTGATATGACAGTGACAAGATAATTCTTGGCGGATTCAATTATGATATTCCTAGCCTTGAGGGAGTCTTTCTTGAACTGTTTCAAGTCTTCAGCATCTTCTGGAGGTGACAACCCTTCTTCTTCTACGAATTTCAGCATATCATTCTCTTCAAGGATCAATAGAATACAAACATTCCAAGCAAAAAAATCAAGGGCTCCATCAAGTCTATCTTCAGCCCTCAAACCTGACATTTTAATCTGAAAACAAACAACAACTATATGCACCAAATAATTTACTAAAATCTGAAGTTAGTGACACCTTAGCTCTGATACCATGTAATTTTTGTGCCCTAGATCAGTAATCAGTTTTATGTCCTTTAATTATGCCCTAGTTTGTTAATCAGATTTGTAACATTTTAGTAAATCATAATTTAGTAAACTCAGAAATGAAGGAAGTAAACAAGTGACAAAGACACATACCCTGGGAAAACGTCCAAGGAGGAAAAACCCAACATTAAAGACCCACAAGTCAGATTATATATTTTCCCTTAAAATTACAAGTACAATACTTAGCTTCCTTGTTAGATCTGATCTCTTTTGTATGACAGATCTGAACTTCTAAGTTCTTCAAGTCTACACCAAAACAGCCTATGTCCTCTTGGACAATTTTGCACAAGTCTGGAGAAGTTCACACCCTCCTTGTAAATTCACACATTTTATGTAGAGCTAATTCGCTTGACTTGAATGAATTGTATTTGCAAGATATCTTTATTTATATTTGTTTTTAGCCTTTATTAATTCAAGTCGTCCTCCTTCCTTTTTGGTGCCAATATAATTATTGTGGCATGGGTATTTAGGATGGCGTGAAGTATAGGGTTGGGCTTAGACTTGGGTCACATTACCCTTTAGGATAGGGCCCAATCCTAAATGGCTTCGGATGTTGCCTTAAGGCAATCCGAACCCATATAAAGACCTACTTACAAACAACAATAAATGAATAATATTTCTATTTTAAATTTAAAATAAATATGTGCATTCAAATATGTAACAATAGTGGCTAGTACTATTTAGATTTGTAATTAAAGTCATGTCTCTAATTCCAATTCCAATTATAACTTAAATGAATTGTATTCCAAACCTCTTTAACCCTAGCACTAAATGAATTTTTTTACATATAAGTCTAATTGATCCTTTTAACCTTAACTCCAATTTTTAACTTTACCTAACCCTTACACTAATTAAATCCTTACCCTAACCATGTTTGAACTATAACCATAATTTAACCCTAACTCAAAAAATCTCCTAATTAAACTCAACGTGAGAACAATTTTAATTTATATTAGATTGTATTCAAGAAAAAATTCAAAGATATAATTGGTTAAAAAGCAATTCAATAATAATGAGTTAATGAAAATTGGGTGGTTAATGACATGTGTATCAAAAGAAATTAATAAAGATATATTTTTATTAGTGGCATAGATGTATATGTTGAAATAAATATAGAAAAACAATGAAATCGATACTTTGTCATCTATACATATACATATGCTACATATGGTCATAAAGTATGTGTATTCAAATAAATCAATAAGAGAAACTATGGTTGAGGAAAGGTGCATGGAATGGCTGAATATTGTTTAAGATATGAGTTGAGCAAATAGATAAAGGTACAACATTCTAAATTTAATCTCGTAAATTTATGTAGAGAAATAAATATAATGCAGTTGATATGTTTATATCTGCATATAAATATAGTGGCATGGATGTTGTAAATAAAAAAAACATAATTATATTATATAATAATAATACAATTTCAACTATATATGTAGAGCTCTAAATAGACAATCATTATGGAAAAAATAGCAAATTCATGTATAAGATAGAAAAAATAAAATATCAAAAAGATAAGCAAATATTCAAATATAATTATAAAGATATATAATTATTTTCTCAAAAAAATACAATTAGAAAAATATTTATATGATCTGAACTAGAAAACCATAATACCTATTTTTTTTTTATTAAATATTGATTCTCATTTTCATATAGTTGTGCTTGTGCGCGTCTTATAATTTTGTAGGGCATCATTTACCTCCATGTAACTCTTGTTAGGTAGCAGCTATATCAAGAGATTGGCAGTGATGGCACCAAATATAGACTTTCTTGCTCGCATCATACACTTCTGTACTTTTAAGATCTTGATCAGAACCATTGAGAAGTCTGCTATACATCATCAAGACAATGACTGAACTAAGAAATAATCAGATCTCAATATCCTAATATTCCAATGTTAAATATCAGACACATACCGTGAAGGTGAGAACATATGATAAGTATCGAAAACAAATATAATAACCATTGTACGGAGAGAGCGAGTACTGCACCAAAAATAACAAAGGCTTTGTTTTAAATTATCTATTATCAGTTAAATAGTAGGCAGTTAGATGGATGCTCTGGTAAGATTTATTTTTACTAAAATCTATTTATAAACCCAACTTTGATCACCATTGTTGAAAGCAAAGCGAATACTGTAGAGCTCCCTTCAAACCAAACAAGGGCAGTATGCAATTAGCACAACTCCGACATTATGCACACCACCAGATGAGCATTATGCACACCATCAGATTGGGATTGCATTTATTTATATTAAAGATAGTAGACAAAAATATAACATCAGATATGCTTTATCAGAGCTCAGAAGTTCCAAAGTGGGGACAGAGGACGATATTCGTCCACAAATTGGTCCGTAGGGAGAGAAAGCGGGATCATTAGTCCCTCCGACATATGGTACTCCATATAGGGCGACTCCACTCGAAAATCCTCCATGGGATCAGCTTGACCTAATGGCTGCACACAAAAATCCTCCATGGGATCAGCTTGACCTAATGGCTGCACACAAAAATCATCCATGGGATCAACTTGACCATTACTCCCTCCGGCATATGGTAGTATCGTGTGCGGGTCGAACGCGTTTGTAGCCTTCATGTCTTGAGAATCAGCTTGACCTAATTGCTGCACACGAAAATCCTCCATGGGATCAGCTTGACCTAATGGCTGCACACGAAAATCCTCCATGGGATCAGCTTGACCTAATGGCTGCACACGAAAACCCTCCATGGGATCAAATTGACCATTACTCCCTCCGGCATATTGTAGTATCGTGTGCGGGTCGAACGCGTTCGTAGCCTTCATGTCTTGAGAATCAGCTGAAGAAGGGCGGCGCAGCGAGTCCACAGCCAGCGTAGCAGCGGCCTTGATGTCGCATTTTTCAGCGTCAGGACGGCCCTTCAAATAAAGGGAAGCGGCATCGTAAGCTCGAGCGGCCGTGTGTTGATTATCATATGTTCCAAGCCATATTTTTCTCTTCTTCTTTGAATCTCGAATTTCGGACACCCATTTCCCGCAACGCTTACGACGCACCCCTTTGCACTTCAACTCCCTGCTCTCAAATCCTTTCTTCAACTTTCCCGAATCCATACAAATCAATTTCTACCTTATGCTGCAACAATGTAAGGAAGCCTCCAGGCAATAAGGTTCCTTAAACACCATAAATAGAAGGCGATATTGGAAATTGCAGAAACAATAAAGAAACCTTGCTGTGTTACTCGGATATTTAATTTTGGTTACATGCTTTCATTAATCTAAGATTGGGATCGAATCTCAAAAAGGGTTCGTTGGGCCTTACAAATCTTCGGGCCTTATACATCCAACGGAGTCCAATTCCAGAAGACGAGTCGTAGTGAGCATGGCGGGACTGAACAATTACAGAGTCTTCTCCTTACTCCCCCACAACCCATTCATTTGGCCTAGTTTCGGTCTATCCATTGAGAGATTTCGAGAAAAGTTGATGAATTATGCTTTGACAAGTGTATCATTTTGGGAAATAAATCTTTAAAAACATTAAATTAAATAAGGCTATTTAAAAAAATTAAATATATAGTTATATTTTGATAATTATTTGGTTTGTAAATTAAATATATATTATTCTCAATTTTTTTTCTAAATTAGCGTTATGCATGCTTATTTTATATAGTAAAATGAGAAACCATTAACATCATAATATATCAAGTATACAAATATTTATTTCCTAATAAAAAATATCTTAAATGAGTTTATGTAAAAGTTGATTATTATTCTTAAGTGATTTTGAGATTTTAAAATCTATTTTAATTATAGATTTATGTACATTTTTTTATTTTTTACAGTCAAATTTGTAAGAGAGAAAACAAAATACATACACAATTTTGAACAATAAGATAAATGTATGAATTAAGGTAATGTAAACATTTATGAATTATGGTATATGATGAATTTTAAAAAATAAACTTAACTTTAAGGATTATCATAATGTAATATTAAATTACCATAATATCAAAATTTTGGAATTAAAATTTTTTTATTTTACAACATTTGATTCTCTATGTGAGTTATACTAGGTGAATTATTATTTTTTTAAATAACTAAAAGAGGGGTTAAAATTTATTAGATCAAAGAAAGAGGTACAAATCAAGAAGGCTCATATGTCCAACAGAGGAAAAATCACACAACTCTATAAGTATCCTCTAAGTGGTCGAACAATTCAGACATATTTGGAGATGGTTTCCCCCTATCCACTATATTGCAACTCTGCCCATGATCAGAAGCCTATTTGGCCAAACAATAATCAACTCTATTGCACTACCTAGGAATCTGACTAAAAATAACAGATTCCAAAGAGATACACAACCAAATAATTTGCCTAATCACCATAGCCAAGTCGCAGCTAGCCTCATCTAACCATCGCTCGTTTAGAAAAGTCACCACCCCCTGAGAATAGGATTCACAAATAATCCATTTCCATCCAAGAACACCACTATGCTCCACCACATGCAAAATGAAAAGATAATCCATTAAAATATATATATGAAGACACATAAATTGAGAAAATAAACTAGATATCTCCAGAACTATCACGACCAACCCCACTAATACCAACATGGCTAGGATTCCCTTGAGATGAACCATCAATGTTATGTTTCAAAACTCCTTGATGGGGAGAGGACGAGCAACCATCCTTTTTAATCTTGCGCAAAGGACAATGACATCTATTTCTCATGGTCTGCAAAGCATGCTACCTCCCAAGAGAAGGAACACCACCCTTAAGAGAAAAATTAAATCGATTACATATATCAATATCCCCCATATCCATAGCACCATAAAAGTCACACTAAGCCAAGATATTCTCACGAAGAGAATGAATAATTCTCCCCCACAAGTGTTGAATAGCCATCCTAGCATCCTGAAAAATTCAACAATTCCTTTCTAGCCAAATACGTCAAATAATGAAAGAGGATCTAGTAGCCCAAGAAACCTAGAGAAAAGAAGACTTAACAAGAGGATTACCTAGGTGGGCCCAAAATTCAACAAGAGAGGAAACATGCCAGCGAGCCTCACTATTGCAACATAGAACTCACATAGAGGGACCTTAGAAACCTTTTTTGCACCAATTGTTCCAAGTAAAACAATGATTTTGGACAACCAACCACTTTAAAAAATTACATCTAAGCGAAGAAGATCTAATACACACATGTTTCCATTGAGGAACTTCAACCCCTCCAAAAAACTACCGAATAAGTTCCAAGCAACAAGCTCTAACAGAGTACTTACTAGAGAAATATCTACTCCAAGTTAAAATATCATTCCCCAACACAGAGTTACACTCCTATGAAGCAATAATCTGGGCCATCTCCTTACGAGCTCCCTTAGATCTAGCAAGTGGCTATTCACGAGGGTCCTTCCAAACATAACCTTCAACCAACTCTAAATTTTGAACAAACTTATAATGTTCAACCTTATTGCAAACTATAGTACAAAAACTATCACAAAGAGATTGGAGGTGCAAATACATTGAAAGGATAGGAGGATTGCCATCACAAAAATCCAACCAAAAGAGAGCTTCAGAGCCCTTATTACTGTAGACACCCAAAATTGTCATGTCTAATTAAATAAATATTTTATTTATTTAATTATCTAAAGCCTAATTCTTCTATTAATTAAATAAATCTTTATTTATTTAATTAATTCATTTATCCTCTTCTAGCCTTATTTCTCATTTAAATAAATACATTTATTTATTTAAATTATCCTTTTCCTAAATTAAATAAATATTTATTTATTTAATTGATCCCACTTCTTCTATTAATTAAATAAATCTTTATTTATTTAATTAATTCATTAGCCTTTTTCTACCCATGACATATGTCATTCATCTATTAATTCCTACACTACCTACCTCTTTCATTATTTTATTATTTCTTCTACCTACCCTCTAATCCTAGCCGACCTCCTTTTATACCTCTCAATCGTATCCCTCCATTTCATATTGTGTCTTCTATTTAAGGAGATGCTTCCTTCATTATCAAACCCTAATCGACAATCCTGAAGACTTGGCTACACTACGATCCTACTTGCAACCACATTCCGTTCTTTGTTGAGCTCTTGTGCACATAAAATCTGAGAGCAAATATATATCAAGCAAGATCAATGGAGATAGGAAGAATGGAGATCAAAACCCTATTAGACATGTGATGGTATAATCTTTGTGATTTCATTTGATTTGCATTGTCTTAGGTAATCTTCATATGTTATGGTGGATCTTTGTTGTTGTTAGGCTAGGGTTTGGTGGTTGAATTCATTTAGCCTTTCAATCTTGTTATTATTGTTATCCATTTTAACAATTCATTTACTCTTGTCCCTTTGCATTTAACCTCCTTGTTGCAGATTTTGCTTTTTAAAGTTGCAGATCGGACATTTTCGACAGCATTTTTTGGTATTTCCGCGTCTGCGCACTTTCGGACCGCGTTTTTGATTTTCTGGCGCATCTGCGACATCTAGATCCGTGTCTGTGTTCTCAAAAAAATTCTATTTTGCAGGTTTCAGAAAAGAGCGTTTGTGTTACGGAAACGCGTCTGTGTCATTTTTATCTGCGTCTGGGTCTGCAAAGCACGTCTGTGGTTTTTACTCGCGTCTGTGTCTCACAGAGCCACATTTGTGTCTCAGAGACGCATCTGTGTAGAGGGTAATCATGTTTGTGTATCACCTGTTTCAAAATTTTGAAGTTTTATTGATTCAGTTTTCGGATTTTGCACTTAGGGTTTCAGATCTGGTTTATTTTGAGCTAACATTTTCAGATCTAGCTAAAGAAATTGGTGCAGCTTGCCTTGGAAGCTAAATCGTTTAGTTGAAGGCCCCTATTTCACAAAGTCTTTTGGGTTTTAAAATTTACCTAACTTGTGTGTTTGCAAGAAGGGGTGATTATTTGAAACAAATCCAAACTACTAACAACCTTTTGTTGCAGGTCCTTGGCAAGGGTTTTTGGATTTTTATTGTGTGCCTTGTTTGCATAGACTAGAAAACACTTCCATTGGTGCACTAAAATTGAATCATTGTCTTTTGTGTCTTGAGCAATAGGCTCTTTTTGTTTAATCTTTAGAGGGCCTGTCTTCCCGTGTGGTCATTAGGACTACTAGTGAGAAGAGAACGACCCAAGTGGTAGCAAGGAAAACCCACCTCTTCCGAACCACTATAATCAAATGTATTCATGGTGAAAACTCTGAATAACATGTGCTGATTAGTTCATACCAACACTATGTCTCCCCATAAACCCGTTTGATCAAATTTATTTGATCATTTGTAGGGCGTAACCCCTACCGGCTGGGAGCCTTCTGTATTTACAGAGCTGAAAGTGCCGCATGTATGGCCACACGAGCGGATGCCCTTACTAGCACCCTTTTGTTTTAGAAGCCCAAATCCTTCTAGTTGTTGGGACAGGAGGTCGGACCTCTAGTAGCGACCCACACACATATGGTTCTTAGTAGAGATACAAAGTTCACGATGGGGAGTTTTCATGGGGACTGATGCTTGGCTGACCCGAGAAGTGAGTGCCCAGGGTGGAGCCAGTGAGGTCAAGCATCTAAGTATCCACTCTGAATAGCGTAGCCTCGGGGGTAAAACCCCATGTGGGATCAACAACTATTGTCTTGGCTAGCCATAAGAATTGTGCTTGACTTATTTTAAAACATTCAAACATTCAAGACCAAACAGCAAAAACATTGTGTCTTTTGTGTCTTCAGGTGTATGCAAAATAATTTTACATCAAACAACACACTTTTTTTTGGAGTCATTTGGAGTCTAGACACTTGCAAACATTGAGTCCTCATCAACATTGTGTCCTCTTGTCACGAAAAACAGTCAAACAGTCAGATTTGGTCATAACAAAACGACTTCATAGATTGGAAAAAATTGCACAAAGTTTACAGAAACGCGTCTGTGTCTGTTGAAATCACGTTGGTGTCATCTAAACGCGTCTATGAAGGGAAGAATCGCGTCTGTGTTTATAATAGCGTCTGTGTTGAACAAAGCCGCGTCTATGTCAGGGAATCGCGTCTGTGAAGTATACAGGCACGTCTGTGTCCAAAATTGAAAAAAAAAATTTACAGTCCAGCAAGCAAACACAGTCAATTTCAGAATTCTTGAGCTTCCTAGGTTGTTTCTCCAGGTTTCATCTAGCATTCAACCTATTTTTGGGTCTCACACAATCCATCATTGCTTCACATCTTGCTTTACATTCACACTTGTCTAAACTTGAGTCAAAAGGTCACTTTCTTGTCCTCACTATACTTCGTCAACACACTACATACAACTACACTTTGCTAAGTGGTCCCTCATCAAGGTTTCTTACCTTTGGGTCTCATTTGGTCTTACTTAGAGTCAAGGTCAACTTACCTCATCAAGAGAAACTATCCTCTCTTTGGAAGTCACACCTACTCTACTACATACATACTTGGTCTTACACTTTGGACATTGCAAATACATCTCAGATTCATTTACACTCCATCCAACTCTTGGTCTTCCATACTTTTTCCATTTTCATCTAGTCTTACACATCTTGGTCAATACCTAGTTCATGGTTGAAACCCGTCTTCAAAAATCTAGGAGAGAAACTAAAGAGGCTCAAGAGTCTGCAAACATGAGTATGACAATGATATCTTTTTCAATATTCATCACACTACATTGCCTGACATGGATGTCTATAGAAACATTCCAAATGTTGATAACATGGACACTACAAACAACAATGCTACACACAATGACAATGTGGACAACTTTTCAATACATTCAGCAGATGTGGAAGAATCCATTATGAATCCCCATTTCAATCGATTGGTTGAGGAAATAATGAGGAGGGATAGACAATACTTCTTACAAATGATGGCACAAAGTGGAGCCAAGATACCTCATGATTTTGACATGTTTCAAATAATGGAAAATCGACCTTTGCAACTAACTCACTCCAACATGGATCAAAGGAGGCCTAATAGTGGAGGAAATAGAGGACCATATATGGTACCTGAATCACCATCATCTTTGCTTCAAAAACTAGAGGTCCCGCACACACATGGTCAAGCATATGATACTCACCTTCACAGACCATTATGGAAGTCTTATGCAGACAGATATGCTCAATCACATACTCAAGCTATGGATCAACCAAAGCAATTGGATATTCAAAGGCATACTCAAAATTTGGACACAAGGAAACCCCGTGTCAAATTTGGGGGCAACACATTAGAACACGACATGCCTGTAGAGTATGGTATACATGGACAAAATAGATATTTCATTCCTCAACATGAATCTATACCAAGTGGTCCATATATGCAGCATCACTATAGACCTCCTCCAGATGAACATGTGTATGATCAATATCATCCATATATGCAACATGCTTCTCCTCCAATTGGTGCCTCAAACATGGGGTATGCTTCAAGAAGTCGATCTCCACCTAAGAGCAATTTGGAGCAACAAATCAGGGACTTACAAAAGAAAATGGAGGACATAAATACACCGAAGCCAACATACACAATGAGAGACATATGTCCTTATCCATTTGACAAGAGCATTCCAATGCCTCCATTTCCTACACACTTTGTGACGCCTAAATTTGATAAGTATAGAGGAAAAGGGGATCCTAAGGCACACATAAGACAGTTTTTCACAGCTTGCATTGAAGTAGCTTCAGAAGAGACATATTTGATGAGATTATTCCCACAAAGCTTAGGTGATCAAGCTATGGAATGGTTCTCCCAACTCCCACCTGGTATTAAGTCATGGGGTGACTTAGCAGAGGCATTTATTCAACATTTCTCCTACAATATAGAGACAGACATATCAGTCACTACTTTATGCAACACCAAGCAAAAAGAGGGAGAGTCTTTTGCATCATTTTTACAAAGATGGAGAAATCTAGCCAGCAGAAGCTCTTGTGAAATTCCACAAAAAAAAATGGTAGAAATGTTCACTCGGAACATTAACAAAGACATTGGCTATGATATAAGGAAAGCTTGTTTGTCCACTTTCAAGGACGTCATTGAAAAAGGCTTAGCAACAGAGAAGGTCCTAATTGAACAAGGAGTCATTAAGATATTCAAGGAAAACAAAGATGACTTTAAAGGAAAAGACAAGCCAAGATTTTGGAATAAAAACAAGAACACAGTCAATGATGGTGTTGTTGATGCCAACACAGTGCGACCCAAATTCATCTTTTCAGGCTCAAGTTCTACAAACAATCAAGTGAATACTCAAACAACTTCTAGATCACGAAGGAAGTACACCCCATTGGGAGAACCACTTGAATCAGTCTTCAAAAAGCTTGTGGCAAACAAGGTGATCATAGTTCCAGATTTTCCTCCATATGAACCTGTTGGATTTTGCCAAGATCAAGAAGTCATTGAAATGTACAAGATAGAGACATAATATGGGACAAGAATAAACTGTATTCTCATCAATAGAAAATGATCAACAACTGTTACATACAATGTAGATGAGCCTGCTTATATAGGCAAGGCTAGGGATATGTATGAGCACACAAATATGACATGTGGCTCAATAAGAAACAAGGGTAGGTAGGAAATAGGTGTGGGTAGGTAGGAGAAATAATATAATATTCCACATGAGGTGGATCACCCACCGAAGGTGGAATTATCACTCCACAATAAGTGGATATGATAGTGTAATAACAAGATCAACACCAAAAGAGGTGGAATTTCTCCTACACACACTATCCCAATGTGGCACAAACACCCAAGTGTCTCATATCCAAACTACTATGAAATGCATTATCCTAAGTAAACTTAAGTAAGTGTAATAATATCCATGATGAATAATTATTTACACCAACACCCCCCTTAAGTGCAACTTAGGGGAATGCACTTAAGTCTACAATGCAACTAAGCAATGCAAGATAGGTCCCGGCTACGAGGCCATGTTAGGTACCCATGCACAAATGCAAATGCATGCAAACCAATGCAATGAAATCTCTCACAAAGTGGGGAAAGAGAGAAAAACCCAATGGGAAAAAACCCTCCCCCAAAAGAGAGATGAAAGCTATACAAGAGAACTCTCAAAGAAGTATGTGAGGAACAAAACCCCATGTGAGGAAAAAGTCCCCCCCATACGAGAGAAGAAGAGAAGTCAAACTGTGATCATCCCTTAATGAAGAATCTGCACCAATGATGGAAGCTCGATGTATGAAGAAACTGCTCCACGAACGTCGAACAACATTCCTCCCCTTAGGAAGAAACAAAACCAAAGGTGTATCCATGAAGTCTCCCCAATCATGAAGGGAAGATGTATGAAGAAAACTCATGATGAAAGGAATCTCTGAAAACTGCTCAAGTGTCCCCATGTCGATGCTAAAAGATACCCCTTCCAAAGGTGGTGAACTGCTCCACACTGCTGAAAAAGGAACTCCAACATCTAGTGGAGATGGATGTAGAACAATATCCAAAGACTCATGTGTCTCCTCAAAGAATAAAGAGACCTCCTCCAACTGCTGTACATAAGTATCCACAATCATGTCAACCTCGAAAGAATGATCATGTAGAGAATGAACAAGAGGGTTAGAGTGTGCCCTCACAACAATCGAAGAAGGATCATCTTCATCAAAGAGAAGATGTATGTCATCAATGATGTCTCCCAAATCTGCAATGTAGGATTCCACAAACAAACCTGCAATATCTGTCAAGTAATCATCCCATGAATCTGAAGCTGGAAGACAATGTATATCCTGCTGCACTGAATCACATGAAGGCAAAACTGTCGCACTATCCACATAATCAGGTGCAATAGGTGATGTGATATCAATATAAGAAGATGAAGTATAAGACTCAAGAACGGGGTTACATGTGAGAATCCTCATGTTCAAGTGTCCAAAGTTCTCCTCAAAATCTGAATCATCACAATAAGTGTGATCATCATGTGTAGAATCATCAAATGTGAAATCATCATCATCAACAAAATCTGAAAAGGAGTATAACCGAGATGCATGATCAACCACCCCAGTCGCAATGATAGCTCTAGTCTCCATGTCTCTAATAAAAACTGAGTCAGGTGTGAACTCCACAACTCTCTTAGTTGCGCCATGTGTGATTTGATAGATAGAAAGGAGATTGTTTGTCAAGTGGGGTACACACAACACATCATTGAAGGAGTTATCCCCAATGTCAATAGATCCTTTCCCAATCACATCCATGTATGTATGATTGCCCATCAAAATCTGTGGCATGGTGCAAGGCTCAAATGTAGAGAACATAGATTGTGAAGATGCCATATGATGAGAAGCCCCTGAATCTAGAAGCCATCTCTCTGAAGTATGATTTGTTGTAGCACATAGAGCTTTTCCTTTTCTTGTTCCAAAAGAGTGAGTTTTTCCACTTGTAGAAGCCATGAATGCTTGCTCTTTTCCTTTTGAATGCGAGGAAGTGGAAGTTGATGAATCATCCTTCTTGTAGACTTTAGGCAAATCAATGTTATGCTTTTTGATGATATGTGTGAGCTCATCAATCTTCTTAGTATGGCAACGATGTTCCTCGTGACCAATCTTTTTACAATAAGCACAAGTAGGTCTCTCTCTTTTTGGTGAATTATCTTTCTTGGAAGAAGATGAATCTCCTTGTTGTGGAGAAGATTGTGCTTTTTCCTTAGGCTTTGATTGCCATTTCTTCTTGTTTGAGTTGTCCTTTCCTTGATTTCCTTTGTTTCCTTGATTTGCCACTAATGCTTGAGACTTAGAAGAAGCCTTAAGAATGCCCATGCTTATCAACTTAGTTTGTTCCATCATCAACATTTCATTGAAAGCATCAAATGTAGGCATTTTGTAGCTTGAACCCATTGTCATTCTATGAGTTTGGAAACTAGAAACAAATGCTGCATATTCTTGTGGAAGCTTCCCTATCAAGTTGAATATCAATTGAGTATCCTTCTTATCAATTCCACAATCTTTGAGTTGTGCCCTCAACTCATTTGCCTTAGTGACATAATCTTGTATAGTATCAAAGTTCTTGGGATCTAACATGGTGAGATCACTATCAATTTGATATCCCCTAATCTCATCAACTTGACCATACAAGTCTTGAAACTTTTTCCAAGCATCCTTGATTAGAGTACATTTCTCAATATGAAAAATGAGATCCTTTGATACATACTTTCTTAAGGTACCAATTGCCATGATATTTTTAGTGAGCCAATCTAAGTGACCAACTGGATCAGCCTTAGGATCAGCTGGAGCAACAATAGTTCCATCAATGTAATGAGTGAGTCCTTTTTCCATAAGTTTACTCCATGCATCAATTTTCCAAGTAGCATAATTATGTGGAGTTAAGAGAGGAAACTTAGAAGAACCCATAGCAGCAAAAAGGAAAGAACACAAGAGCACAAAAGCACAAGAGACACCCCCCAAATTCAATCAATCAAAGTACCCCCCCAAAAGTGATGATTTTGGCACTTTATACTTAGTGCGATTACAATGAGCCACTTGCAAAACAAGGCAAAGTGGGCTTATGATGCAAATTTTACAACTTCTCAAATGAGATACAAGAGACTTCAATAAATAGTGCAATGAATCTAACTGAGATTCAAGCAAATATACAAGTACCAAGATAGCCAAAAAAGGCCTAAATCTGAAAGCACAATTTCTACTTACAATGACATCAATCTGATAGCATCATGTGAAAGTAGACAAAAAAATACGCACTTTCAAAAAAAACGGCACCTAAAAAGGAGGTCGGATGACCCCAAACGAAGCCTCTGAAGTTGCAAAAACTGGGATTACTCAGGGACAGTCACCAAAAACTGCATTTTCTGAAAAATCCGTGCATCAAAATCAAAATATTCTTTCACCACTGTGGAGAGCACGAAATTCTAGCCCATTTCAAAAAAAATTGCACCCAAAAAGGAGCAAAAATGAGCAAGTTATGGCCATTTGAAGTTGAACTGCAAATTCAAAAATGCAAATGAGAGGGGGTCAAAAAAATTTCAAACCCTGCTGATGTGGTGCTGACATCAGCAAAACACTGGGTTAAATTTGACGACCGTATGACCGTCGTCAAAACTTCGCTGCCTGGCTGACTAGGCGTCCGTACCGTACAGACGGATTACGTGGCAAGCTGACTGGGGTATTCCGTATTGTACGGAATGATGAGGTGGCAGAGGTGACTGAGTTGTTGATGTGGTAGTCCGTACTGTCTGCGTGGTGTATGGTATATCCACGTGGCACAGTACGGGCGGCTGACTTGTTGTACGGAAATCCGCGTGTGCGTGTGCGTGTCCGCGTGGCAGATGAACTGTCGCTGGACGGGTGTACCTGCAGGTTGGAGCCGCGGAGATGCGGCACTGGCGGAGCGGCGGTCCTGATGGTGGGCGGAGGGCGGACGTTGCCGAGGCTGGAGCGGAGGGTGGACAGAGCCGAGGCCGCGCTGGAGGAGAGTGGGCAGCGCTCGGAGCGGAGCAGGCAGAGTGGAGTCTGTGCTCGGGGAGCGCTGCGTGATGCGGGAGCCGAGGGTGGAGCCGAAGCGGTGCGGAGGGCGCCGGGAAGAGTACGGGCGCTGCACGCGGGAGCCGGGGGACGATCGACGGGACGCGGGAGCAGGTACGGCGTCGTCCAACTCTGCGGACAGGTACCTGCAAACAGCGGAATACGGGCGTACGGGGGGGGGGGGGTCTGCGGACCCCCCAAACTATATTTTTTTGATTTTTTTCAAAACTTTTGCTTTTCAAATTTTTTTTTGATTTTTTTCAACTTTTTTTGATTTTTCAATTTTTCGAAACAATATTGCAGAAAAAAAAAAAATTTGAAAAAAATAATAGGAATATTCGAAAAATCCGTACGATAAGCAAAATTGGGGAAAAAAAATTTCCTCACCAAAATAGGCCAACTTTATAACCAAAATTCATGGAAATGGCCTTCCGGACGCAATGGAGAGGTCGGATCTGGTCTAGGACGCCTCCAAATGATGATGCTCCTCAGATCTGCCTCTTGACGTCACAATAATGCCTCTTCAAGACGAATCAATGAGACTCCAATTGCTCTGATACCATGTTGGATTTTGCCAAGATCAAGAAATCATTGAAATGTACAAGATAGAGACATAATATGGGACAAGAATAAACTGTATTCTCATCAATAGAAAATGATCAACAACTGTTACATACAATGTAGATGAGCCTGCTTATATAGGCAAGGCTAGGGATATGTATGAGCACACAAATATGACATGTGGCTCAATAAGAAACAAGGGTAGGTAGGAAATAGGTGTGGGTAGGTAGGAGAAATAATATAATATTCCACATGAGGTGGATCACGCACCGAAGGTGGAATTATCACTCCACAATAAGTGGATATGATAGTGTAATAACAAGATCAACACCAAAAGAGGTGGAATTTCTCCTACACACACTATCCCAATGTGGCACAAACACCCAAGTGTCTCATATCCAAACTACTATGAAATGCATTATCCTAAGTAAACTTAAGTAAGTGTAATAATATCCATGATGAATAATTATTTACACCAACAGAACCAAAGGTTAAACCAAATTGGTGGAATGATGATGAGTATTGTGAGTTTCATAAGAGAAAGGGTCATAAAATAGAAAATTGTCATCGACTGAAGAATATTGTACAAGATCTCATTGATAGAGGTGACATTGAGATTGAGGGACACTCATCCAATCAAGAACATGAGATGTTTAAGGAACCATTCCCAAAGCATGACAAGGGAAAAGCTAAAGTCACAGACGATCAAGCCAACTATACTAGAGCACCTTACAACTATGATTCAACTATCAATCACATCTCGATGGACAATTATGCCTCTACTATTATCACCAAGGACAAAACTCTTGAGAGTACTACTCAGCGACCCAAGATTGTCCTAAAAGGTGTTGGATCTTCTTTCGAACCTACCTCTGAATGTCATGTTACAACCCGTCAAGGTAAAATTACTTTGCAAGGTGCCTCCACTAAAAATATCGCTTCCTCATCAACCAAGCCTGAGTATGACCTTGTAGAATAGTTAGGGAAGACACCCGTGCTCATCTCCACCCTTGAGCTCTTACGCATATCCCCCGCACATAAAGCCATTCTTGACAAAATCTTGAGAGACACTACTATCCCTACTGATCTGAACATGGACCAGTTTCAAGCCATGGTGGGATACCTTTCCATTCCACACTCCCTTACATTCACAAAAGCTGATGATGCCTCCGTAAGTCAGCCACATAATGCGCCATTACACATTGAAGCTTTCATACACAAACATAGAATCAAATGAGTCCTGATAGATGGAGGAGCTGGTCTAAACATTTGTACATTGAGCACAATTAAACAATTGGGATATTCTGATAAAGTTGTGAATTTTACAAATCAAATCACCATCAAGGCATATGATGATGAAGAACGCTCATCCAAGGGCACAGTCACCTTACCTCTAAGAATTGGACCAATTACAAAGGATGTGGTTTGTCAAGTCTTGGATCTAGATCTCACTTATAATATATTGCTAGGACATCCTTGGATTCATGAAATGAGGGCAGTCCCATCGACATATCACCAATGCATTAAGTTTCCTCACAATGGAGTCAAGGTAACAGTTAACGGTGATCCTAATCCGTTCATATATTGCAATAACCTAAGATCACATACTGAGACCATCATTCCCAGTAATCGTGAAGCTGTTCCTTCTTCGGCATACATTGATCCTGAGTCATTGAAACCTTCAACATCAAAACAAGGTGA
This sequence comes from Cryptomeria japonica, assembly GCF_030272615.1. Taxonomy (NCBI): domain Eukaryota; kingdom Viridiplantae; phylum Streptophyta; class Pinopsida; order Cupressales; family Cupressaceae; genus Cryptomeria; species Cryptomeria japonica. The sequence goes on from NC_081411.1 coordinate 256,741,761, forward strand.
GCTTAAAGGCAAATTTCAGGACAAAGGCATGGGAGAATACACTTTAAATCAGACCATGTACTTACGACAAGTCATGAGTTCTCCAAAGGAATATGGAAGACCACATCCTAACAAGCAAATATCTATTGTGGTATTCAAATGGGACCCTACTACCTTTCAAAGATGGGGCGAACTGGAAGAGGAAGGTTTATACAAAATGCTATACAGAGACATTGAAGATAACACACACGGTCACATCAATATACCCTGTGACAAATATGGCAAAGGCTTCAAGATTCTACAAAAATTTGGGAATGATGGAAAAAGCCCTCTTGGGTTACGAAAGGAAGGTGTCATTGAACCTTTACAACCTGAATTGACTATAAAAAGGGAACGTTCGAAGGGACTTGGTTTTCTAACTTCCAAGATCCACACTAAAAGGATAGAAAAAGCATCACAAATCAAAGTTGCCAAAATTCAACAAGAGGATTGCTACTCCACAGACTCCAACGAATGGGAATGGGGTTCAGACAAATCCTCCAGTGACTATGAGCTCACAGAGACATTCAGAGAGCCAGATGAACCCATAGAAGAAGAGGAATTTTATAAAAAGTTCAGAGTTGGTCAAGAAACAACCCAAGAGAATTCCACACAGTCTTTGTCTCAAGGTTCTAGGTTGAAATCACATAGAATGAGAACACCTGTCCCAGAATGTGCTACTAGTGATGACAATTTGGATTCGCTCGCGATCGAAACTGATGAGGGGAGTGCCATCGATGACCTCGACGATTTCCTTGATATACCCGAATATAACCATATCTTCACTCTTAGCCCCGCTAACTCCGAAGATATTAAAGGCCTTCCCCTTGTTCACCACCAACTCATTGACTGGGATCATGAAGGACCAGCATAGTTTGACACATTCCAAAATGATGAAGCTATTATTGACTATCTTGGTATACGAGATGATCTTCCCCCTGGGGACCACAAAGCAAGATACACTATAGAACTCAACAACATAGCATATTTTGGTGAGGGTGTCGGACCTTCCAGTCACAAAAATGTGAAAATAAGAACAAATCAAGGGTCTTATGGTGAAAACCACACTGTGGCGCTATCTGATCCCAAAAAAGTAAAAAGAAAGGACGTATCTGAGGGTGAAAACCTCTCTGAGGCACCCGAAGATGGAAGGCTTGACATTCTCCCAGCATCATATGAAGAAAAGTCATCCATGTTGGTCGAGGAGACTATCAAAACAAACATTGGTACAGAAGAGGTTCCACACAACATATTCCTGGCTCAATCATTGACAGAATCTGAAAGGTCAAAATTCATAGGCTTCTTCAAAGAACGACAAATCAACTTTGCATGGTCATACGCTGATATGCCTGGACTAGATCCGGATTTGGTAATGCATCATCTGACAGTCAAACCGGGGGCAAAGCCAGTGAAACAAAAATTAAGAAAAATGCATCCACAAGTGGCATTACTAGTCAAAGCAGAACTTGAGAAATTATTGGATGTCGGATTCATACGCCCAATTGATTATCCTGAATGGATCTCCATTTTAGTACCTATCAGTAAACCAAATCGCAGCATCAGAATATGTACAGATTTCAGAGACATCAACAAAGCTTGTCCAAAGGATGACTTCCCATTACCAAATATTGACTTGATTGTTGATCTCACAGTAGGTCATGAAATGTTATCATTGATGGATGGATTTTCTGGTTATAATCAAATAAGGATCGCACCCGAGGATCAACACAAAACATCATTCACTTGTCCTTGGGGAACTTTCCGCTGGAATGTCATGCCCTTTGGGCTAAAAAATGCAGGTGCTACATATCAAAGAGCCATGACTACTATCTTTCATGATCTCATGCATGTGACCATGGAAGATTATGTTGACGATCTCTTGGGCAAATCAGTAGATAGAGATACACATTTGGACATAATTTCAGTCGTCTTTGATCAGTTGGAAAAATACAAAGTAAGGTTAAAACCCAAGAAATGTGTCTTCGATGTAACCTCTGGGAAGCTCCTAGGATTCATTGTGTCCAAAAGAGGAATCGAAGCTGAAACAGCAAAAGTCAAGGCCATCTTGGAGATGCAACCACCTAGAAATATTAGTCAACTTCGATCCTTACAAGGGAGACTCCAGTCTATACAAAGATTCATAGCGCAACTTGCAGATAAGTGTAATCCTTTTCAGCACCTGCTACATAAAAACATCAAATTCAAATGGGATGATAACTATCAACAGGCTTTTCAGATGCTCAAAGATTATCTTTTGAATCCACTAGTTTTGATGCCACCAGTTCCAGATCAGCCTCTGTTACTATACATCTCAGCTACTCCAACAGCACTGGGGGCACTCTTAGCACAACAAAGCATTGAAGGCAAGGAAAAAGCAGTGTACTATATCAGTCGCACATTGGTGGGATACGAGCTAAATTACACGTCAATTGAGTGTGCATGTCTCACCGTGGTCTTTGCTTCCCAGAAATTACAACATTACATGCTCACTCATAAGACTAAATTGATTGCAAGGATAGACCCATTGAAATACCTTCTCAACAAAGCAACACTTACTGGGCAACTAGCCAAGTGGGTAATGATCCTGAGTGAATATGACATCGAGTATGTGGATAGAAAAGCAATAAAAGGATAAGCGATCGCAGATCAATTAGCAGATGCTCCCATGATTGATGATGTTCCTCTAAATTCAGAATTTTCAGATGAATCCATTCTAACAATATCACATGCAAAGCCATGGCAACTGTACTTTGACGGCTCCTACACACAGCATGGAGCAGGAGCGGGCATCCTCTTTATAACTCCTCAAGGAGATTCTATACCAAAATCATACCGCTTATCATTTCCTTGCACTAACAATATAGCGGAATATGAGGCATTAACAACTGGATTACGAATTGCAGTTCAGTGGAAGATTCAGGAACTTCATGTTTTTGGGGATTCTCAACTTGTCATCCGTCAAGCAACTGATGATTACCAAACAAAAGATGAAAAATTACTGCCTTACAAACAAATGGTGGACGACCTGAAACAACATTTTACAAAGATCGATTTTGAGTAGATACTAAGAGAGCATAATCGTGCCGCAGATGCCATGGCTACAATTGCTTCATTGATTGATCTACCTCAAAATGAGACCGGCTATGAGTTTTTGGTGGACAACCTTTTGGTTCCTTCATATGAGATCACTCCTACTGAAATGATATGTGTTGTTGATCCTGAATCCCAGTTATATGGTTCCATCTTCACATACCTTCGCGACAATACCCTACCTCCTGATCTATCAAATAACCAACGCCGCACCTTCATTCGCCAATCCTCTCGATATGTCATTTTAGCTGATATCCTATACCAGCGAGGTCTAGATGGAACTCTTCTTAGATGTTTAGAAAGCGATAAAGCTCAGATTGCGTTACGTGAAGTGCATGAAGGGATATGTGGTCCACATGCTAGTGGTCCTACCTTGGCCAAGAAACTCATTAGGACTGGATATTACTGGCCCAACATGGAAAAAGACTCATATCAGTTTGTCAAGAAATGTAAGCAATGTCAAATTCATGGAGACCTCATACATGCGCCAGCACAAGAACTACAACGACTTGCGTCTCCTTGGCCCTTTTGTCATTGGGGACTCGATCTCATAGGCAAGATTCACCCTCCTTCTTCTAATGGTCATAAATTCATTATCACTGCCACAGAGTATTTCACAAAATGGATTGAAGCCGTACCTCTCACACAAGTCACTGGAAAATAGATTGCTACATTCATCCTTAACTATATCATTTGCCGATATGGTATCCCTGTTTCCATTATCACTGATAACGGGCATCCCTTCAAAAATCAGGATGTTCGTGAACTCTGTGACTGCTTCCATATTTCCCATCATTTTTCCACACCATATTACCCCCAAGGTAATGGACAAGCTGAGGCATCTAATAAAACAATCCTTCAAATCCTTAAGAAGACAGTCGACGATGCTGGCCGTAACTGGCATATCCAACTTAATCCTGCACTTTGGGCCTATCGCACACCTACAGGAGCTACACCATATTCACTTGTCTATGGCGCTGAAGCCATCTTGCCTATTTAGGTCGAGTTACCCTCTTTATGGGTCTCTTTGCAAAACATTATCAATGATGAAGACTATAGGGTCTCTCGCTTACAAGAACTGGAACTACTGGATGAACGAAGACAAACTGCTTTTAATCATCTCAAAGCTTATCAACAGCGAATGAGTCGTAGCTACAATCACAAAGTCAAGCCTCGCACATTTGAGGTAGGGGACTTAGTTCTCAGAGAAAACCCCAAGAATCAGCAAGACAGAGAGAAGAAGGGTAAGTTCGAACCAAATTGGCTTGGTCCTTACATCATTAAAGTAGTTTATGGATCCGGGGCATATCAGCTCTCAACTACAGAAGGTGAACCTTTGGAGGATCCTATCAACAGCATGCACCTTTGCAGGTTCTACACATAGCTCTTTGGAATATCCTAATTCAAAAATACAAAAAAAATCAAAAAATTCAAAAATACAAAAAGATTATAAAACAAAAAAAAAATTGTTACTTGGTGAAAACCTGGCAAACAGGCACCTTGTGACACAAAAAACATTGAAAAAATCAAAAAAAGTAAAGAGAAATAATTTCATCCAATGGTGAAAACCACTTTGGTGGCGCCCTAAGTAAGTACCATGGTGAAAACTGGGTCACCAGTGCCATGCGGAGAGACATTGCTCCTCCCTCCTTCAAGATTCACTTTCATCCTTCACTTTGCACACACTCACAACCTATTCGTTCATAATAAACTTACCCATTCCCATCATGGCTTGTTATTGATCTACCCAAGATTGGTTAGTCATTCATAATAAACCTCCCTTTCCATCCATAATAAATCAGATCCTATCTATGGCTACGGCAAATCCTATGTCTAGTGATGGGTGTGGAACTAAGAACATCACATGTTTCGAGGAGTATAGTTTCTTCCAACTTCCTTCAGTCTATCCGCGCACAATCCGCAATAAAGAAACATTCTCATCGCCAGTCCGCAATAAAGTTTCATCTTCTCCGCAATAAAGTATCAGTTTCATGGATTCAGTCAGTTTCAGATGAGACACAGCAGCAACAATGGGCTTCAACAAAATCAAATCTTTCAACAGACTCAGACAACATATGGTTCAGTGCTATCTATCCTTTTTGTGAAAGTAAACATTGTGACCACAATCAAATAAGACTTATACAAGTGACAAGAGACACTAAACTTGAGGACTATAGTGGATGTTGGTGTCGAGTCTTGGTTTTCTTTTGATTTTATCTTTTGGTGACATGTCTTTTAGCTTTTCCAAGATGTCTTTGACTAGAGATTCTATCTCTAGGATGTCTTTGACTAGAAAGGCGAGGATGGGGTATCGTCACCTATTTGTATTTGCTGTCTGTGGATTGTCTTTTAGTAATGCTATGACTTGTCCAAGGATATGAGGACACTGTGAGTCTAGTGTGAACTGGGGCATTCCTTGTTTGTGACTGTCTTATCTCCATGCAAACGGGTACAATGACTTTCTGGGTTGAACATATGCCTTGATTGTCATAACCTACTTGCCATAATAAAGCTCAATAATGATAATGCACAAGAAGCTCTTTCACTTTCATATCTTCTGTCTTCCATCCCCCTTTCTTGATTGACTTCCATCGTCCTTCTTGAGTCTGCATAGCCTGCTATCACATGACTGAGTATAATGACACACCAAAAACATTTGCATTTCATGTAGTTTGCACCTGCATTACCACATATAAGCATTTCATACATACATATAGATATCACAACTACATCACATCCTGCACACAATACCTGTTAGCACAATTTACATTTGCATTATCATATTCATCTGCATTAAATACATTCACATTTGCATCATGCATACACATATAAAACATAAAAGAATAAAAAAATATATTGCATTGCATCATATACATATTTGCATCCATATCATAAGCATCACATAGAAACATACATCACATAGAAACATACATCACATAGGTATGCATGCATATAGCTTCCGCAAAGATGAATCATCTCATATATATATATATATAAAGTGTCATGATACAATGATGTCAAAATACATATGGCTACAAAATCACCTGAAGGTGTCTACATCATCATACAAAATGGTACAAAACTGATACACAGGAACCCACTGATATCTCCTACCAACATTGTTGGTAGTGCTAATCCTGTCCATGCCACATATCCCACCCTCATCTCCAGTCCCAAATCCTAGAACTCTCATCTAAGTGCATCCCTGTCTCTGTCTCAATTGTAGGGTACTAACTCCCCATCGATCGGTATCCTCAGTATCCTATATACATCCTCCAAGGTGACTGTCATCTCACCCATCGGCAAATGGAATGTGCATGTCTCAGAGTGCCATCTGTCAACAAGCGTAGTTAGAAAACCCATGTTCGCCTAAAACTTAGGCACATATAGAATGTATCTCAATCCCATAGCCTCAATCGCTGCTCGGTCCTCAAGTGTCAACTCAGGCTGCAATCTCTGAGTCGATGGGAATCTCTCCCATGACTCCAGCATTGGCAAATACTCCTCCAGTCAAGCAAATCAATTGTGTCAGTCATAGTGGCATTCACTGTTTATCACAAAATGCTACTTTTTATCTAAATGCATATAGCATTCTATCCTAGTGACACTCCCTGTTCATCACAAAGTGTTGCTATCTATCCTAGTGACACTCACTGTTCATCACAAAGTGTTGCTTCTATCCTAGTGGTACTCCCTATTCATCACAAAGTACTATGTGTTTTGCACTCCCTGTTCATCACAAAGTGCTCCTCACATTTGCACTCACTGTTCATCACAAAGTGCTGCTCATATTTTGGTACTCCCTGTTCATCACAAAGTACTCTATCTTGGTACTCACTATTCATCACAAAGTGCCTTGATCTCTCCTAGTCTTCCCTAGAGGACCTGCTTGAGTGTATCCTCTCAGTAGCTTATCCAATCGATAGCGTATGTTCATCACAGAACTGCCGATTTGACCTGGAAGACGAAAATTCATATTTTTTGGACATAAACGTGCTTTCCTGACACAAACATGCTTAAAGACTGCATAGACATGCCTGAAAGACACAGACGCACCTAGCGGACATAGACGCGCCTAGCACCTACGTAGACGTACCTAAATGTTTTTGACATTTTTGAGACCCTATTCTAAGCGCATTTATTGCTCTGCTTAGCATGCATTAATGACAAAAACAATGATGCATTGAAGTACGAGGTGGTTTGGTGGTACTTACCGACTCTCTTGCCTCTGCCGGCCTCTGGAATCGATGAACACGATCGAATCTGTGAATGAAAGCCATCGCTGCTAACTGCTACTGCTCTTTTCTCACTCTGCACTTTGATCTCTTGGATGTGTGGATGACAATGAGGATGTCTTTTGCTCGTGGTCTATCTTATAGCCTACCCTAGCCCTCACCCTCATTTCCCGAGTCAGTCTTCTTTATCCCGTGACTTTGTCACTTTATTCAGTCAGTCCATTCTATCCCGTCTTTCTTATCGAGAGATTGTCTACAATCTTTTCAGACATTTTCATCCAATCTCTCGAGGGGGCATATCATTCCCATCTTGGGGCAACTCTATATCACTTCATCTTATCTTCTTTGAAACAATGCGACAAGCCGCATTGTCTCAAAGAGGGGCAAAATGTAGACACCCAAAATTGTCATGTCTAATTAAATAAATATTTTATTTATTTAATTATCTAAAGCCTAATTCTTCTATTAATTAAATAAATCTTTATTTATTTAATTAATTCATTTATTCTCTTCTAGCCTTATTTCTCATTTAAATAAATACATTTATTTATTTAAATTATCCGTTTCCTAAATTAAATAAATATTTATTTATTTAATTGATCCCACTTCTTCTATTAATTAAATAAATCTTTATTTGTTTAATTAATTCATTAGCCTTTTTCTACCCATGACACATGTCATTCATCTCTTAATTCCTACACTACCTACCTCTTTCATTATTTTATTATTTCTTCTACCTACCCTCTAATCCTAGCCGACCTCCTTTTACACCTCTCAATCTTATCCCTCCATTTCATATTGTGTCTTCTATTTAAGGAGATGCTTCCTTCATTATCAAACCCTAATCGACAATCCTGAGGACTTGTCTACACTACGATCCTACTTGCAACCACGTTCCGTTCTTTGTTGAGCTCTTGTGCACATAAAATCTGAGAGCAAATATATATCAAGCAAGATCAATGGAGATAGGAAGAATGGAGATCAAAACCCTATTGGACATGTGATGGTATAATCTTTGTGATTTCATTTGATTTGCATTGTCTTAGGTAATCTTCATATGTTATGGTGGATCTTTGTTGTTGTTAGGCTAGGGTTTGGTGGTTGAATTCATTTAGCCTTTCAATCTTGTTATTATTGTTATCCATTTTCACCATATACAATTACATATCTAGAATAAACCTTTCTTAACTAAATAAGCCCCAATTTTTTATAGTATGCCAAATAAAAGATTCCCTTCCTTATAAACAATAACAAAGAACATCCATAATTTTGACTCATTTAAGATACTTATGAAGGAGAATGTGAGCCCCCCTCTAATCCTGACAAGTACAACAACACCAATATAATTTGGTAGCAAGGGCTAGCCAAATAAATATCTAAAGTCCATTTGAAAGATTTAGCTACCGAAAGATGAGTTAACCCCATAAGAGTAGTATCATCCAAAAACTATAGATGAGAAAGTATGGACAACCCATGACCCCAAGGGCCCAACCCCAACCCTGAATCAGACCATGAGATACCTAAGACTTAATAAATCTACCAAAGCCTTTCCCCATAAGAATAAACAAATAGAAAAAAAGAGGATCCACATGGTAAAGACCCTTAGAAGATTAAAATAATACAAAAGGATCTGTTAGCACATTTTTACAAAATATTTGTGTGCTATATATGGATGCTTTTGCTTATAATTCCATCATAGGAGCATTTATTGATAGATTGTATGTGCGGGTGACATGATTACAGTGTCTTCATAAAAAGGCATCACTTGGGCATATTTGAGGGAATTGTTGAGTGAAATAGCATTTTGGTAATCCACATCTTCACAATTGGTCTCATTGCAAAAGCATTTTTGGAAAATCAGCATAGAGCAGGGTTGTGAGCATGTTCAGAGAAGCAAATGGTGTGGGAGAAAACCTTTCAGTATGATCGTCAAAATTTGTATCCATAAAGAGGGCCTTCTTTTGCAAAAATTGCAAAATTTTGCTTATCGGCATAAGTTATCCTAATGAGATCGCTTAAGGAGGAAGGAGTATGTTAATTGGAGTGACTTATGCCGATGGTATTTCTTAAAGAGTGAGTGGTGGGAAAAGGTGCGACTAAGAGGAAATCCATCAGGGTAGGTTATGGCGATGAAGTCCGAGCCATCAGAGTAACACACACTATTGGCAACGAGGAAAACATGTCATCCCAATGCCCGATAAGGTTATCAGTGGAACTCTTTTCAATAACAGACAAGGTGGTCTATTTGTAGTGGCACATCAGGTTATTGGGAGATCCAAATCTATGTTACCTCAATACCCAATGGATTGAGTGGAGAAGGCGGTCTTGTCGGAGAGACTCTCTCTGATAAAGTCATACCAAGCGAGAAAAGAAGTAGGACTCATCAGGATAGAATGCATTGTCGGGGGGGATGAGCTCGACATAAGTGAAGTTGACTACATTGAGAGAAACTACACCGATAGACCAAAGCGGCCTGATAAAGAGAGTAAGATGCAAAAGCCTCATTGGGATAGCTTCTACTTTCGGAGAAACATCCTAAGAGTTGTGTCAATGCCTGATGGGCAGAATGCCACAAAGGATAGACCTATTAAGGAGACTATAACTATCGAAGGTAAAGGAAATACTCTACTCCGACGCTCAATGAAGTAATCGGTGAAAGTTATGCTGATCAAAGAAAAAAATAGATGTCATGGGTCCACCAGATGAATTTTAAAGTAATTTCATTCTGAAAGGCTCATGGAGCGACTGGAGAAATAAGCAAAAGGAGGTTTCATCAGAGAGACATACCTTGATGTAACATAAAGAAACGCTGACTAATAAAAGTGTAAGGTGGATCCGTAGGGATAAGTCAAGCCTTGATGGAAAAAGTGATAGGGCCAAAGCGAGATCAGATGGATTGATTGGACTGACCTATGCTGATCAGAAAGACAAAAAGGTAATTGAAGGAATGCATGGCATCAAATAATTGAATTATCAGATGGGGTTACGCTGATTAGCCATTAGAATATCTGATATGACAACCATTATTTAATACTCGTGATCAGGAATATTTGATCCACACAAAGCAAAATTGATGAGTATTTTTTATCGTTACAGACCATAGTCATTGCATATTCAGTATAAAGAGGGAGTTCTTGTGCTAGGAATTTTCACAATCTCTTCAGCCATTAACATTAAAGTTGTAGACAAGAAGCAAGGGTAATTAAGAATTCAAGTACATAATCATGGAGGCATCTGGTTCACAAGGAAAGAGAAAGGTCATAGAGATATCAGATACACAATCAACTAAGTCAAAAAAAATGAAGTCAATGTATGGTATACAGAAGCGGAAATTGAACCAGGATATGATTGACCAGATGGAGTCATCTGGTGTGAAGTCAAGGAGGTCTAAAACAAATTTACCATCCAAGGATTAGCAGGAAGATAAATACAAAGGGGTTGGGGATGTATGGACAACTGTAAGGGGCCACGACCTATTTTTGTATCACTACCTCAGGAGGAACAAGGAGATGCCATTGTCAAACCCTTGGATGACAAATTCAGGTAGATTGGTGGTACCAAATGTGTTTTTGAATCTCAGGTTGTTGGAATTGCTCACAAGAAAGTATAACAAAGAGAAATGATACATCTAATTGCAAAATGGGGATCCATTCATCCTGATATCTATCGGGTCTATTCAAGAGGTGTTTGGCATGACATATTAGCCTTACATGCCCCTATCTTTTGTAGACTTAGAAGGAGAATACACCCGAATAGCCACCACCCACACAGTATGGAAGTTGGTGATTCACAAGAAAGAGAAGGGACGACTCATGGAGCAGGATGGTCCCCCTTTCGAGATTACCCTATTCAAGCAATACTTGCAGTACACATATTGGGCATGTGGTCAGGTCTACGGGGAAGAAGTTCCTGATGTTACAAGAATAGGTCCACTGGTGTTGGCTACGGATATTCAAATTTATGAGCCAAGTTCATTTGATTATGCAACCTACTTGGTAGAGAAGCTGCATGTAGTGTTCTGGAATCCGCAAACAGAGCCTAACCCCACTTTTAAGTTGTATTCATTGCTAATGCATATAGTCTTGATTTATGGTCAGATGTGGGTTCTATGGCCCATAGAGTTAAGGGTAACCCCCAGAGACAAGGACAGACAGGAGCAACCCGTCCAACTATAGGTATCCATGTGGGATTCAAGGTTCGACAAATCACATTATGTGTTATTTGAAGAATACTTCATCAAGCCCTTGTACAAATTGTTTGGGATAGAATGTGAGGGGTCTATCTTGCAAGAGATTAAAATATTTTTGAGACCCCATGCTTTTGGAGACACTTGGGTAAATCACAATTGGGGTGACTGGTTTGTATGCCAGAAATTCACCCTTTTCAAAGTCTATGGGTTTGAAGGTGTTCCATTCATGCTTCCTACATTAGTGCTTGATAGAACTGCATACCTAGAGATTGTTAGGCAACTTAGCATGTCAAATACAAAGCATTTAAGTGTTGCACACAAGTAGGTGTTTCTTCCTGGAACTTTACATTTTGGAGATTTCACCATTGTGTCTACCAAGGCATATGAGATGATTAAGAAGAAGCTGGTAGAGGATTATAACCTATATGGACACCAAGCTTGGAAGAATTATGACCCAAAAGGATATATTAACCACTGCAGGAAGAGCCAGCACCTGGGTGAGTATTTACACATGCCCATGGAGGCTGAGGATTTATTTAGGAACAAGGAGGGAGATGAGGCGGATGCAGTCTTAGAGGAGCTGAAGTAAAACCTAGAGGAACAAAGACAAAAGCTCCAGAAATTAAAGAGGAGGGAGACTCTGGGAGTGAGTCTGATGAAAATAGGGTTGTATCAATGCTCTGAGCACCTGAATTAGAGGAAGTGGCAGAGAGTCATGAGAAAGAAATTGTGAGACTCGATGCCAACATAGATGTGAGGATGGAGGAGCATGCAATGTTTGTTTCAGATGAAGGTTTTGTACAGTCCAAGGAGTTTAAGTCCTTTTTGTACCACTACAAAGGGAAACGATTGAGGGAGAGCATCCCAAATATCACCCATGAGAACGAAGCAGAGATGCTGAAAAAATTGAAGGAAGATATTGATGCAGAGGTGCCTACAATGACACCACAAAGAGGGAGACAACTTCTCAGTGAGGTAGACATTATTTTGTTCCCAGGATGGGATTTAAGTGCTTCTTTTATTTTTGATAGTTTGCTGCATTCAGATAGAAAGGATGTTAAATTAGACATTCAGGGAGTTGATGACATTTTTATTGGATCAAGATATTATCCAAATGAAGAACAAATGTTACTTTGGGCCTTGTACCCCCCAAATAAAACACCCAAGATTATAGATATAGACAAAGCATTTGGGCATATGATGAGGTTGAAAGTAGGGGACGTTAATCCAATTATCACTACAGACTTGGGGATTGACATTGCAAAGCTAAATAAAGCCCAAATGCAGTGTGTGTTGAAGGAGGGTCAAAAATACAAGAATTTGTATGCAAATCTATTAAGAAGTCATGGTCATGAAGTACCATAGATAATTGATACCGGTGTACAATGAAAAAAGAAATATGAGGATCAAATGAAAGAAAATATAATGTTGAGAAGACAAATTAGGACTGCTAGAGTGGATCCTGCCTGTGTTTTGTTGACCAACAAGTTTGAACATTTGTTGGAAGTCCTCAAAGAATTCTAGACGAATTGTTAGAAGACTCAAGATAATTTGTCTTCTCACAAAAAAATTTTGAAGAGGCTAAAGGCGTTGTCAAAAGAGAAGAGTGTCGAAGAGAAAATTGCTAAGAAAATCCAGAGAATATTGAATAAGCATAAGGCATACGGTCTGGACATTAAGCAGGAATTTACTGATTGTAAGAACATTGTCAGATATGGTATACCAGATATTATGGATGAGGAAGAGCAGATAAAGGGTAAAGGTATCAGGATTTTGGAGAATGCCAGAATTTACTCAATGCATCCCTTAATGTTGCCTGGGCAGATGTCTTGGATATGAAAGAGAGCAGTGAGTAGATGGAGAAAATGGTTACCATGGAACTTGTTGTCAACGATACTATGTTCAATAGAAGCACTCACCATGATAGTAATTATTTGGACCATATTGGAAAATGTAACACATTATTGGGCAACCAAGATTAGTATCTTAGTTTGTAATTTTTTTTTATGTTTGGCAGTTAGGTAGTTAGGTATTAGGTCATAGTTAAGTTTAGTTTAACAAGATGAAAGGGTGTGTCCTTTCACTTGAAACCTTTGGCTAACATACATGTAATGAGTCATTTCTTGTAAAAATAATGAGATAGATAGATAGAAGAGTATGATAGGAATGAAAGGTTTATTTTCTGCAAACTAAGTATATTAGAGTATGATCTGAGACTTCATTTAGGTTGGCTAATGATTCTTTCGACTTGTGGATGACCAAGATGGTAAGGAGACTGTTCTTGGGCAGGAAGTGTTGTAGCTGAAGACAAATAAAATCCCAAAGGGATTGGTAGAGTTGGAAAGCATGTTTGATGACAGAGACATGACTAATTTCAGACCTAATTCAGGGGGATGTGAAGATGTTGAAAAAATAAACTTGGGAAGTGAAAGCAATCCAAGAGAAGTTTATATTGGAAAAAGGCTCACACCAAAAATCAGAACAGTATTGATTAATCTTCTAAGAAAGTACAGGCATGTCTTTTCTTTGTCGTATGATGACCTTAAAGCCTATAGGTAAGACTTGTTCTAGCATGAGATACCCTTGAAGCCTGATGCAAAGCCTTTCAAACAGAAGCAAAGACCAATAAATCCTAATCTAGCCCCCAAGATGAAAGAAGAGCTGATCAAAATGAGAAATGTTGGTTTTATTGAGCCCATAAGGCATTCAACATGGGTGTCCAATTTGGTCCCAGTGAGAAAAAAGAATGGTGATATCAGATTATGTGTGGACTTTAGGAATCTGAATGTTTGATCTTTAAAAGATAATTATGTTGTACCTAACATGGAGGCTCTTTTACAGAAAGTCACTGGAAATGAATTCTTATCTATGATGGATGGATTCTCAAGGTATAATCAAGTCAAAGTTAGAGAAGCAGAAAAGTTCAAAACTGCTTTCACTACACCTTGGGGCACCTATGTCTATGCTAGGATGCCTTTTGAACTTACGAATGCAGGGTCCACATTCCACAGAGCTATGGATGTAGCCTTTGAGGGGCTGATTGATTACATTTTGGCAGTTTACCAGGATGATATGACCACTTATTCTAAAAAAGTAGAAGACCATTGTAATGACCTAGAAATACTTTTAATTAGAGCATTAGAATATGGCATATCTCTAAATCCCAAAAAGTGTCATTTTGGAGTTACTGAAGGGAAATTGTTAGGTCATATTGTTTCAAAAGATGGTGTTAGAATTGATCTAGAAAGGATTGTTGTTTTTGATAAGATTCAAATCCCTAAAATAGTTAAAGCAATTCAATCTTTTTTCGGTCAAGTTAACTTTGTAAGAAGGTTTGTGTCAAACTTCTTTGAAATTGTAAAACCTATTGCTAAAATGTTGAAAAAGGGTGCTGAAATAAAGTGGACTAATGAAGCCCTTGAAGCTTTTGTAAACATCAAAAGGGCCATCAAAGAAGCCCCTATATATTAAAGTCCCTTGATTTCTCCAAACCTTTCCAAGTATTTTCATTTGCTTCATTCCATACGATTGTTGTTGTCATGTTACAAAAGAATGATGAGGGTCATGAACAACTAGTGGCACTATTTAGCAAAACATTGCAAGCATCTCAGTTTAACTATGATCTAAAAGAAAAACTAGCTTATGCTCTCGTAAAAGTTGTAAAGGATTTCAGACCATACTTGGTTGGTGCCACTGTTATTGCATATGTACCAAAAGTTGTTGTTAAGGACATCTTCAGACAATCAGGGACTACTGGAAGGAAATGCAAATGGATAAATGAGATCCAAGAATTCAATATTGATATACAAATCACAAAGTTGGTAAGGGGTCAAGGTTTAGCGAAATTGATGGCAGAATCCAATCTTGAAGTAGCACATGTAAATCAAATAGAGTTGAAAGATGCACAAATAAGTATTGAGAGATGCCCTTGGTATACAAATATTGTTTATTACTTAAAATACATGAAGTGTCCTGATAGCTTAAATGATATTCAGAAAAGAACTTCAAAGCTCCAAACATCTAGGTATGTATTACTAAATGGAGATTTATACTAGAAAAATAGAGATGGTATTCTCTTATTGTGCGTAGATGAGTGTCAAGCACCTGTTGTTTTAAAAGACTTTCATGAAGGTGTATGTGGAGGCCACTTCCTAGCCAAGACCACTACTCATAAAATTCTTAATGTCGGTTATTATTGGCCCCAAGTTTGTAAGGATTGTCATACTTATATCAAAAAATGTGAAGCTTGTCAAAAGTTTGCAGGGAAGGTCAAGTATAATGGAGTTACTCCCCTCAGACCAATGCATAAATAGGAACCATTCTAGATGTGGGGTATTGACATCATAGGGTAAATAGCTAACAAATCTAGTGGTGGGCATAGATGGATTTTGGTGGCTACTCATTATTTTACTAAGTGGATTGAAGATATTCCCGCAAGACAGGCTACAAGGAAAGTGGTGACAAAGTTTCTCTTGGAAAACATTATGACTAGATTTAGAGTACCTCAGAAGATTGTAGTAGACAATGGGATGTGTTTCAGATCCAAGGAGTTCTTTGATTTCTGTGAAAATTATGGCATTATTATGTCCTATTCATAACCTTATCATCCCCAAAGAAATGGACAAGCATAATCAAGTAATAAGAACTTATTGAAGATTATTAAAAGGATGTTCAGTCAAAATAAAAAGGGTTGGAATTCAAATTTGACCTTACCAGTATAGGCTGATAGAGTGATAGTCAAGAACTCCGTAGGATTTGTTGTATATGAGCTTGTATATAGAAAAGAAGCAAACTTACACTTGAATAATTTACTTCCAGTATATAAATTTTTTACAGAAGAGTATTAAGAAGAAGTAAGCTTCATGGGGGACATGTTGATGGCTTTGGCTGAGTTGGATGAGTGTAGAAGAGAGGCTCAAGAAAGAAACATTCAGAGGCAATAGATGGTTAAGGATTTACATGATAAAAGGGCTTGTGAAAGAAAATTTGAAGAAGGAGAATGGGTACTTAAATGGAATGCCAAAGACCACGACAAAGGAAAACATAAAAGATTTGATCCACTTTGGTTGGGACCCTATATCATCTTTGAAAAAAGCAGAGAGAATTCATATTACTTGCAGGATATTGATGACGAAGTGTTGGAATTTCTAGTCCATGCTCAATACCTCAAGCATTTCTTCTTTTGATAATCAATGAGTATTTCTTGTATCATAGTAATATAGTTTTTCTTTTGTTTCCTGTTATGTGTTTGCAATTTTCTATTTTTGGTCTACTTTCTAGAGATAGTTGAGATCTTGCTATGTCCCTAAGAAGAACATGCATCCCCAGAAAGAGCCACTGTTAGCACATATTTTTACAAAATATTTTTGTTCTATATATGGATGCCTTTGTTTATAATTCCATCATAGGAGAATTTATTGTTGGATTGTATGTGCAAGTGACATGATTGTCGTGTCTTCATAAAAAGGTATCACTTGGGCATATTTAAGGGAAGTGTTAAGTTAAATGGCATTCTGCTAATCTACATCTTCACAATTGGTCTCATTGCAAAAGAATTTTTGGAAAATTAGCATAGAGCAGGGGTGTAAGCATGTTCAGAGAGGTAAATATTATGGGAGAAAACCTTTCAGTATGATTGTCAAAAGTTGCATCCATAAAGAGGGCCTTCTTTTGCAAAAACTGCAAAAATTTTCTTATCGGCATAAGTCATCCCGATGAGATCGCCTAAGGAGGAAGGAGTATGTTAATCAAAGTGACTTATGCCGATGATATTTCCTAAAGAGTGAGTGGTGGGAAAAGGTGTGACTAGGCGGAAATCCATGGGGGTAGGTTATGACGATGAAGTCCGAGCCATCAGAGTAACACACACTATCGACAATGAGGAAAAATTGCCATCCCGATGCCCGATGAGGTTATCAGTGGAACTATTACCGATAACAGATGAGATTATCTATTTGTAGTGGCACATCAGGTTATCGGGAGGGCCAAATCTATGTTACCCTGATAGCCAATGGACCAAGTGGAGAAGGCGGTCTTATTGGAGAGACTCTCTCTGATAAAGTGATACCAAGCGAGAAAAGAAGTAGGACTCATCAGGATAGCATGAATTGTTGGGGATAGGTGTGTTGGGTTATCCCAATGCCCAATGAAGAAGATGACCTCAGCATAAGTGAATTTGACTACATCGGGATAAACTAGACTGATAGACCAAAGCGGTCCGATAAGGAGAGTAAGGTGCAAAAGACTCATCGGGATAGCTTCTGCTACCAGAGAAACATCCTAAGAGTTGTGTCGATGTCCGATGGGCATAATGCCATAGAGGGCAGACCTATGGGGGAGACTATAACTATCGAAGGTAAGGGAGATACTCTACTCCAACGCCCGATGAAGTAATCGGTGATAGTTATGCCAATCAAAGAAAAAATTAGATGTCATGGGTCCACCAGATGAATTGTAAAGTAATTTCATTCCGAAAGGATGATGGAACGACTGGAGAAATAAGTAAAAGGAGGTTTCATCAGAGAGACATACCCTGATGTAACATAAAGAAACACTGACTAATAAAAGTGAAAGGTGGATCCATCTGGATAAGTCAAGCCTTGATGGAAAAAGTGAAACGGCCCGAGCAGGATCAGATGGATTGATCGGACTGACGTATGCCAATCAGAAAGACAAAAAGGTAATTGAAGGAACGCATGGCACCAAATAATTGAATTATCGGGTGGGGTTATGTTGATCAGCCATTAGAATGTCTGATACGACAGCCATTATTTAATGCCCATGATTAGGAGGATTTGATCCGCATGAAGCAAAATTGATGATTTATTTTATCGTTACAGACCATAACCATTGCATATTCAATATAAAGAAAGAGTTCTAGTGCCAGGAATTTTCACAGTCTCTTTACCCATTAACACCAAAGTTGCAGACAAGAAGCAAGGGTAATTAAGAATTCAAGTACTTAATCATGGAGGCGTCTTGTTCACAAGGAAAGAGAAAGATCATAGAGATCTCAGATACACAGTCAACTAAGTCAAAAAAAGTGAAGTCTATGGAGGGTATACAGAAGTGGAAATTGAACCAGGATATAATTGACCAGATGGAGTCATCTGGTACGAATTCAAGGAGGTTTAAAACAAATTTACCGCCCAAGGATCAGCTATAAGATAAATAGAAAAGGGTTGGGGATGTATGGACAACTGTAAGGCGCCACGAGCTATTTTTGTATTACCACCTTAGGAGGAACAAGGAGATGCCATTGTCAAACCCTTGGATGAAAAATTTATGCAGATTGGTGGTACCAAATGTGTTTCAGAATCTCAGGTTGTTGGAATTGCTCACAAGGAAGTATAACCAGGAGAAAACATGCATCCAATTTCCAAATGGTGATCCATTCATCCAGATATCTGTCGGGTCTATTTAGGGGGTGTTCAGCATGACATATGAGCCTTACATGCCCCAATCTTTTGCAGACTTAGAAGGAGAATACACCCAAGTGGACACTGCCCACACAATATGGAAGTTGGAAATTCACAAGAAAGAGAAGGGACGACTTACAGAGCAGGATGGTCCCCTTTCGAGATCACCCTGTTTAGGCAATACTTGCAGTACACATATTGGGCATGTGGTCTGGTTTGCGGGGAAGAAGTTCCTAATGTTACAAGAATAGGTCTATTGGTGTTGGCTACAGACATTCAAATGCATGAGCTGAGGCCATTTTTTTATGCAACCTACTTGGCAGAGAAGCTGCATGAAGGGTTTTTGAGTCTGCAAACACAGCCTAACCCTACTTTTAAGTTTTATTCATTGCTAATGCATATAGTCTTGTTTTATGATCAGATGTAGGGTCTATGGCAAAACGAGTTAAGGGTAACCCCTAGAGACAAATAGAGATAGGAGCAACTAGTCCAACTATGGGTATCCATGTGGGATTCAATGTTTGACAAATCACATTATGTATTATTTGAAGAATACCTCATCAAGCCCTTGTACAGATTGTTTGGGAAAGAATGTGAGGGGTCTATCTCACAAGAGATTAAAATATTTTTTGAGACCCCATGCTTTTGGAGACACTAGGGTAAATCACAATTGTGGTTGCTGGTTTATATGCCAGAACTTCACCTTTTGGAGAGTCTATGTTTTTTTATGTGTTCCATTCATGCTACCTACATTAGTTCCTGACAAAATTGCATACCTAGAGATTGTTAGGCAACTTATCATGTCAAATGTAAAGCATTTAAGTGGTGCACACAAGTAGGTGCTTATGCCTAGCACTTTACATTTTGGATATTTCACTAGTGTGTCTACCAAGGCATATGAGATGATTGAGAAGAAGCTGGTAGAGGAATACAACCTGTATGGACACCAGGCTCAAAATAATTATGACCTGGAAGGATATATTAATCACTACAGGAAGAGCCAAAACCTGGGTGAGTATTTACACATGCCCATGGAGGCTGAGGATTTATTTAGGAACAAGGAGTAGGATGAGGCGATGTAGTCTTAGAGGAGTTGAACCAAAAGCTAGAGGAACAAAGACAGAAGCTCGAGGAATTAAGAGAGGAGGGAGACTCTGGGAGTAAGTCTGATGAAAATAGGGTTGTATCAACACTCTGAGCACCTGAACTAGAGGAAGTGGCAGAGAGTTATGAGCAAATGGTGAGACTCAATGCCAACACAGATGTGAGGATGGAGGAGCATGCAGTATTTGTTGCATATGGAGTTTTTGTACACTCCAAGGAGTTTAAGTGCTTCTTGTACCACTACAAAGGGAAATGTTAATTTGGGCCTTGTACCCACCAAATAAAAGACCCAATGTTATAAATGTAGACAAAGTATTTGGGAATATGATGAGGTTGAAAGCAGGGGAGGTTAATACAATTGTCAATGCAGACCTAGGGATTGACATTGCAAAGATAAATAAAGCCCAAATGCAGTGAGTGCTGAAGGAGGGTTAGAAATACAAGAATTTGTATGAAGATTTGTTAAGAAGTTGTGGTCATGAAGTACCATAGATAACTGATATCGGTATTCAATGGAAAAAAAAATATGAGCATCAAATGAAAGAAAATATAAAGTTGAGAAGACAAATTAGGACTGCTAGAGTGATGCTGCCTGTGTTTTGTTGACCAACAGATTTGAACATTTTTTGGAAGTCCTGAAAGAATTATGGATAAATTGTCAAAAGACTCAAGATAATTTGTCTTCTCACGAAAAATTTTTGAATAGTCTGAAGGCATTGTCGAAAGAGAAGAGTTCTGAAGACAAAATTGCTGAGAAAATTCAGAGAAGATTGAATAAGCATAAGGCATAGTTTTGGACATTAAGCAATAATTTATTGATTGTAAGGACATTGTTTGATATGGGATACCAGATATTATGGATGAGCAAGAGCATATAAAGGATAAAGGAATCTGGATTACAGAATGCCAGAATGTACTCAACGCATCCCTTAATGTTGCCCAGGCAGATGTCTTAGATATGAAAGAGACCGGTGAGCAGATGGAGAAAATGGTTACCATGGAACTTGCTGTCAGAGATGTTGTGTTCAATACCAGCACTACCAGGATAGAAATTATTTGGACCATATTTGGAAATGTAACACATTATTGGGCGACCAAGATTAATCTCTTAGTTTGTAATTTTTTTTTATGTTTGGCAGTTAGGTAGTTAGGTAGTTAGCTATTAGGTCTTAGTTAAGTTTAGTTTAACAAGATGAAAGGGTGTGTCCTTTCACTTGAATCCTTTGGATCACATACATGTAATGAGTCATTTTTTGTAAAAAGGAGATAAATAGAATCATGTCATTGGCTGGGCTACAAGTATTATGTTTTAGAAAACTTTGATAGGAATGAAAAGTTTATTTTGTACAAACTCAGTATATTGGAACTTTTTGTCGGTGCAGCTTTTGTATATATTCTTACTTCAGACGTTAAATATACAATATTTTATGTCTTTATAGTCAGATCATTGTGTGTAATTTTATGTTTGTTGAAACCATATGTCTTCTTGGTGAATCTTTATAGATTTGTTGTGATGTGCCATCACATGATGTGGTATTGAATGTAAAATTGAGTTTATATTATTCATTCAACACATAATGAAACCTTGACAGTGATGATTCTATAGTTGTCTCTTAAGTTGATATTGGTTCTTGTCCACAGAGTTATTCATTAAACTATCATTCAAAGGCACTGGTCTATTAATATTCCTTGTTGAGGGAGTTTGTATGCATCAAGTCCTTATCGAAGAAACAAGTCTTTCAATTCCTATAAAAAATGCTCTTATCATAACTACTTAAGGCCTTAACAGTAATATTTTTCCCAAAATACTATCATACATACATTTTATTATTTCTAAGAGAATTCAATAAAAAGCAATTTTGTTAGCATAATTGCAGAAACACCATTTGCCATCTCTGCACATTGCTAATCCTCACAGTTTAAATTCACTTAAAAGAAACCTCTTTTGTGCTTGAGAGTGTAAGGTACACCCACCTGGGTTTAGTGGAGCCTAAAGTGAAAAGGAATTTGGTCTTCGACCATTCCTGTTTGTTCGCCAAAGCTGATTGGATTAACTGAGGATTAGGCAAGTCTTTGGTTTCCCAATCTGTGGTTTTGGGCACCAATGGGATCACCATTGATAATAACAAAGAAGGAAGAAAAAGTAACACAACTCATCATCTAGTTGACCCACTCCTGACTAAAACCAAAAGCAATGAGAATTTTTTTCAAGAAACACTACTTCACCCTATCATAAGCTTTGGGCATATCCAGCTAATGAACATAGATTTCTCCTTAGACACCACCATAGAGTGAATGGTGTCATAATCAATCACCACCCCATATTAAACTTGTCTACCTATCACAAAATCCCCTATTCATCTGAAATCAAATTTAGGAGCCAAATCTTGAGCCTCCTAGCAATCCATTTAGTAATAATTTTGTAGACCACATTACATTGAGAAATATGCCTAAAAAATATAGCTGTTCAAAACCTTCCTTTCATGGAATAAACTCCAGGAAAGTATAATTAAAGGCTCAAAGAATTTATTTTCTAGCATAATATTATCAAACCACAGACCACATCCAACAAATCCAAATTAATAATATCCCAAAATTCATGAAAAAAATAGCAAAAAACCGATCCAAACCTGGGGCTTTGCCCCTGTGCATCCCAAAAACAATCCCAGACAATTCAAACTTAGAAATTGGACACATGAGGGACTCATTCATCACATTGGAAACTAAAGAGGAGATACAAGAAGAATCATATTCTCCCGATCCATAGATAGATGAAAATAATCAGAGAAGAGAATAGAATAGTATTGAGTAGCCTCATGAGACAGAGCTTGAAGAGATGTCAACTAGATAGGAAACAACAAACCCAAAAATAGGAAACAAGAAACCAATCCAATTGTTTAGAAATAGCTTCATATCCACACCAACAATTATTCCATGTTAAGATTCCATTAGATGGTATAATATAAACTAAGTTCAACAAGTCCACATTCTCATGAAAAATATCAGAGGAAGGACCCAACCAATCCAACCCTCCCCTTTTTTCCTCTTAACTTAACATAGAATTAAAATCTCCAACTAGCACCTGAGGAAGGAAAGGAGAACATGATCTAACATACCTTATATGAGAGCAAAGAAAATTTTTGCCTCAAAAATCAATTAGGGAATAGACTTTAGTATAACAAAAATAATCTCTCTAAATTCCAAACTAGAGGCAACCATTGAAAGAGAAGCGTGACAAGTGTTGCACCAAACTGGAATAATATTTCTTGGGTCACAAAAGATATCTATACCCAAGAACAACACATATCCCCAATGCACTAATATTGACCAAATTGCTAAATACTAGAAGCACAGTAAAGTATAGATTCAATAGAAAGATTAGTCTCTTCAACACAAAACATTTCAATAAAATAAACTACAACCAAATCCTGAATAGGCCTTTTTGGCAGGATGCTATTCAACTCCCTAACATTCCAAGATAAAATATGAAAATGTTTGGGATAAGTGAGCCTCAATGGGCTTGAGAGACCCAAATTCCACCAACAACTCCCCAACTAATTTTATCTTCTCTTGGTCCTTTTTTATTGGCTATCTTTTGAAGAAATGTCAAAAGACCCCTTCTTAAGGGGCCTTTTCTATAAACCCAAAGCATGAGAAGACCTTCTACCTTTACTATAATTCATTACCTCCTTAGACAAATCTGCCAAGACAATATTATCCTGCAAAGCTGCAAAGTCGCCTAGATCACCCAAGTTAGGAGCTAAAGGGAACACCCCCTACTAATACACAACAAGTGGACCCATAATATAACTCCTCTGCTCCTACACAACATCCATACCCATATAAATATCCCAAGAAGGAACATCCTCTAAGATTTATTCCTCTAGGCCAAAAGCGTTGAGAACCTTAAACTTAGTGAAGCTCTCATGTTTCTGACTATCCCAATGGGGCCCCTGTTGTCCTCTTTCCTTAGTGTGGGGCTTAGAAAGTTCAAAACCATCCTTGTCGGGGATACCATCTTTCACATGGGACTTTCCTTTATCTCTATTATCCCCCTTTGGACTTCATGAAGAAGTAGAACCACCAACTGCCTTGTTAACCCTACGGCACTGATATTGAAGGTGTCCATACTCATGAAAAATCTAGCACCAAAAAGGATTATTTGCATAGTCTAACTATTAAACCCATGATCAAGGGCCTAAATATATTTCCATAGAATCTAGCAATGGGTTATTCAAATCAATCTCAACACAAATACAAGCAAAATAAATTCCTTCTTTTCAGGGGTTTATTGAGAAATTGTAGTTGGCTTCCCTAGCAGAGAAACAATCCATTGCAAAATATCCTTCCTCCAAAATTCTAAAGAAACCTATGGCAAAGAAACCCAAACAAGAATCCTCGAGGGTAGTTCTTCTACCAAGCTAAAACCTTCACACCAAGGTTTAATGAACAAACTCACATGATTATAAAATTTTGGTACTCCCTCAAAAACATGGTTTTGGTCAGCCATGCAAAAGAAAACAACCATGAAATAGTTGTTTTTAGCAAGCATAATCTCCAAGTCCCCCTCAGAATACCAAGAACAATGAATCTAATCTTCCAGAGATTTTTTTAATCTTATCTAGTTTTATTCTTATGTTATTTTTGAGTTGTAGTGTAGCGAATACTATAGTTGATGTTTCTCCTATTTTAATTTTATTCTACCTTAATCTAAAAATATACTACATGTTTAAAAACATACAAATAATACTTTATAAAAAATTATTACATAGATGTTTGTGTAAAGAAAAATGAATATAAGAAAACTAAAATAGGTACACGTATATCAATATATAAAAAAATTAAAGGTACATATATATCAATAATAATATAATTACAAGAACACATGTAGAGATCTAAATGGACAATGGATAAAGAAAATAATAATAAAGTTATATATAAGACAAGAAAAAAAGGGTTTTAGGGTAGGTGTTGAAACATAATTACAAGGACATATGTGGATTTTTTTCATAAAGCCACAACTAGGAAATATTTATATAACTTGAATTAGATGAATCGGGTCATCCCACAGTAGCAAGTTACACTTTTTAGCCAACCTTGACATGAAAATAAACATTTTGAAAAGAGAAATTCACATTCAGACACCTATTACTTCTAAACCTTAAGGAATTTATAGTTAATGTAAACTAGTGATTTGTGTCATTTTGTATGGAAATTATAAGTATTTTTAAAAAAAAAAATTGGATTTGAAATTTGTGCCCATTTTAATATCTTCCTCGAAAACCATTTTTAAACAATAAACCATTTTTCTAAAGAGTGATACTCAATTGGGAATGCATACAAGTTTTTTCTAAAATAGATAAAAATGTGATAATTTCAAATATAGGGTTGTAACATTGATATCTATTGTTTGCAATTGTTTTCATAACATTATGTTTAGTATATCAAAAAAAATGGGAGCAGCAGGGCAGGTGGGAACGACTAGAGTGACTGGTTTGAATTCGAATGGAGCAGGAGCAGGAAGATCAAGTGATCAAGGTTTTAGAGGTTCTCACATGATATCCACCATGGGAGAAATGGAATCTGAAGCTTATGATGGCAATCTCAATGGGACTTGGGATGGGGGCACCTTTCTAGTACCATCAAATGAAAAAGATGACTCTACTATTTTACCTTGTGGTGGGGAGGGTCCCAAGCAATCTGTGGAGAATCTTAGGAAACCAATATCTCTAGACTGCAACAAAAAATGGTCTACTTTGCTTGGGTCAAACCTCAAAGGAAAAACTATTGCGCTTGTTCCCCATAAAGTGGACCTGAAGTCTAGTTCTTATTTCATTTTTATTCCAGATTGTATCATGGAAAGGAATATGGCTAACCTAGCCTCTGTCCTGGTTCATAAATTTATTGGGCCCCGCCCTAAAATTGAAGCTGTTAGGAATTGGGTGTCCCAGAAACTGAAGGGAAAGGGTAAAATTGATGTGGTGGCCATGTCTAATGGTTTTTTCTCCTTCTCCTCTTCTTGTGAGGAGGACCTATGATCTTTTTTAGTGGATGGAACATATATGTTAGGCAAATCATCGTTGGCTCTCAAGAAATGGGAACCATGCTTTAACTCGAAGGAATGGGAATGTAATGAGGCCTCTATCTGGGTGTAGCTACCAATTTTTCCTATCGACTTCTAGGGAAAAGAAATATTTATTTGGATTGCTACGTGCTTTGGTGAGCTCCTTTCAGTTGACCCAATGACCTTTGCGAAGAGGCACCTAGTGTATACCAGATCTTGTGTGAATATTAAACAATCTACTAATTTGCCAAAGGAGATTGACCTATTCTCTAAACTAAGTAGATGGGTTCAGAAAGTAGAGTATGAATCTATTCCCTTTGCTTTCTTCCATTGTAAAAATGTTGGTCATTGGGCCATGGAATGCCCTTCTAAGCCTAAGCCTAAGAGGACCTTGAAGAACAAAGATGAGACAAAGGGGGTATGATTATATGATTATGGATAAATAAGTTGAGTTACTTACCAAAATTCATGATATCATCTCTAAGGAGGACGAATTTTGGAAGTAGAGGTCCAAAGCTTTATGGCTTAAATCTAGTGACAGAAACATAGTTTTTTCATACGACAACCCTCAAACATAGGGCTTCAAATAGAATCAATAAAAATTTAGTGGATCATTGCTAGATTGATAAGAAGGAGGATTTGAACCAAGAAGCCATTAGATATTTTTCTACTCTTTTTTCAAATGATGGCCCTCTTGAGGTTAATGCTAAAGATAAGATCCTACGGGAGTTTAGTAGTAGTATCTCCCAGGAAATGAATAAGGAGTGAACCAGAATCCCATCTCATGATGAGGTTAGAGCTAGCGCGGTCTTCTCCTTTGAAGGTAATAAAGTTCCTGGCCCTGATGGCTTCCCTAAGTTCTTTTTTCAAACCTTTTGGGAGATTATTAGTTCAAATATTGTGGATGTTGCAAGAGAGTTATTTAGTTCCAGGTCGCTTCTTAAGGAACTGAATGCCACCTTTTTTGTCTCGATCCCTAAGAAACCTGACACCAGTTCTTATCAAAACTTTAGACCCATTAGATTATGTACCTCAAACTATAAAATCTTCACTAAGATCATTGTGTTCGGGCTTAAATAATTTCTGGCCTCTTTGGTTTTGAAGCATCAAAATGGTTTTGTTCTCAATAGACAGATTTTGGATTCTATTATGTTTTTCATGAGAATATCTATTCTTTCTCTATCAATAAGAAGTCAGACTTCTTGTTAAAGTTGGATCTCCTCGAGGCTTATGATCCGATCAATTGGAATTTTCTTTTAAAGTGCTTCAATCCTTTGATTTTGGTATCCATTTCATCTAGCTTGTCAATCAGACTATTACCACTTCCAAATTTTTATATTTGGTCAATGGTTCAGCGTCTGGTTTCTTCTCGACAACAAGGGTTATCAGATAGGGGGGCATGTTGGTAAGATTAATTATTCATGTTGGATATTATTACACCTTACTTAAGTTTACTTAGGTACATACATTTAATAGTAGTTTGGGTATGAGACACTTGGGTGTTTGTGCCACATTGGGATAGTGTGTGTAGGAGAATTTCAACCTTTTATGGTGTGATCTTGTTACTACTCTATCATATCTACTTATTGTAGAGTGATAATTCCACCTTCGGTGGGTGAACCACCTCATGTGGAATATTTTATTGTTTTTCCTACCTACCAAACCTATTTCCTACCTACCCTTGTTTCTTACTGAGCCACATGTCATATTTGTGTGCTCACATATCCATTTAGCCTTTCCTATATATGCAGGCTCATCTACATTGTATGTAACAACTATTGAACTATTGATGATTTATCTATTGATGAGAAGACAATTTATTCTTGTCCTACATTTTGTCTCTCTATTTGGTATTTTTCATTGATCTCTTGATCTTAGCAAAATCTCACATGGTATTAGAACCATTAGAACATCATTGGCTCATCCTTGAGAGGCATTATTGCAATGTCAAGAGGCAAATCTAAGGAGAAGCAT
The DNA here is from genome assembly GCF_030272615.1 of Cryptomeria japonica. Lineage (NCBI taxonomy): Eukaryota > Viridiplantae > Streptophyta > Pinopsida > Cupressales > Cupressaceae > Cryptomeria > Cryptomeria japonica. The sequence goes on from NC_081411.1 coordinate 256,769,853, forward strand.
CTTTTGGAGGCGTCCTAGACCATATCCGACCTCACCATTGCGTCCGGGTGGAATTTTCTCCATGTTGAATAGGGATGCATTCTTATATTTTACGAATATAATTTTGGGTTTTTTATTGCAAGTCTCTCTCTCTCTCTCTCTCTCTCTCTCTCTCTCTCTCTCTCTCTCCTTTTAGTCTTCTTAGGTGATTAAATAGTTTTAGGATCTCTCTCTCTCTCTCTCTCTCTCTCTCTCTCTCTCTCTCTCTCTCTCTCTCCTTTAGTATTTATAATTAAATTTATACAATTAGGATAAATTGAATTTTTTTTTATGTGTATCTCATGCTCAACAAGAAGAAGCTCTATTAGAAGCTCAAGAAAATTTTGGAGAAGGATCAAGAAGCTCTATTATATATTAAAGGATCAAATTGACAAAACAAGTTAAGAAAGCTATCCTTTTAAAAGATTTACATTGTTTCTCTATCTCCAGGGATTCCTTATATCTTGATTTATCTCTCAGATCATTCAGCATATGACCTCTAGAATGATTACCTAAAGAACTAGTGCAATAATAATAATCTATATGATATGCAATTAAGATCTAGATGAGATTTTCACAAAGCTTGCTATAATGAAATTTAATGCTATGATAATGAAACCAACATGCTATTCTTATGATATGAGTGATTGTGTTTTAAAATGCCTCCAGATGTTTGTATGTGAGAGAGACTTGTGTACAACAATTTGTTGCTTGATTATGAAAAAACCTTGATGAAGTGTAGCCTTGATAATGAGGGAATGAGCCCTATTTATAGAAGAAATGGGAAATTGGATGGCTAAGGTGGATTTGGCTTAGCAAGGGCTAGGATTACATGAGGAGGGCTTGATCCTCAATCCATGTTTGTATCTTCCACCAGTGTCATGATGATAAGTGGAATCATGAGAAGGCTTTAGAGGAAAGGGAAGAAGCATTGAATGCTTGAAGAGACATGAGGGTTACCCTCAGGGATTTGGTTAGGGTTAGGTTAATGGATAAAGGTTTTATCCAAGGGGTAAATAAATGTATAAGGGTTAAAGGATAACCTTAGTCAAAGCATTAAATACTTAAAGAGACTTGAGAGTTAAATGGATGGTTGACTTAGAGGAAAAGTTTCTAAACAAGGGTCAAAGGTGGGTTAGTTAGATTAAAGCCATTAAGGCTTAAGAAGACTTTGGGGGTTAACTTGTGGAAGGGAGAAGTATTTTAATTCTTTTGAGAATTGAATCCAAGTGTGATGGATTTTAGAATTTTAAATAAATATTAATTTATTTAAATGAGAAAGGAGGATTTAATTAAATTTGAATTTAATTAAATGTGGGAGGGGGATTTAATTAAACAAATATGATTTACTTAATATTCTGAATTTGTCTATGTGAATAAAATAAAATAAATTGAATAATTTATTTAACTAATAGAAGAAGGGGGTTGGGATGAATTAATTAAATATTAATTTAATTAATGGTTGAAAAATAGGAAAGGACTAATTAAATTTGAATTTAATTAATAGCTAGATGGATGACAATTAAGCAAATATAAAATTCTTTTAATTGGGTGGACAAAAAAAGGTGTCTATATTTATTTAATTATTTATTGAGCTTTGCATATTATTACCTACCCATTGGTTATTTAATTTATTTGGCTATTCTTATTATTTTGATTATCTTTTACCTTTTTGGGTTATTTGATTAATTATTTGTCACCTACCCTATTTTACTATTGGATGAGAACTTGGGTAAGTAAGACATATTATTTTATATTTCTTACCTCGATTTTGTCCATGGTAGGTATGAAATATTATTTAATATTTCTTACCTAGATTTTGTGCATGGTAGGTATGAAATATTATTTTAAGGAATATTTTGATTGGTCGTTTATTGTATATTTTAAATAGATTTTTATAAATATATTTTCATATTGTCATGGGTTAGCTCTTAGAAATTTTTTCTGCATTGTTTAGAATTTTGGATATTCTTGGAGATTAGATTTTTGCTTGTATGATGGAATGGGAAAAATATTAATGTTATAAGATTATTGATAAAGTTGTATTATTATAATGAAATTTTATTACATTGATGCAAGGGTTGTTGTTGATGGTTGCTTGCGACCCTAATGAATAGCCTATGCATTTGCATTCTAATACAATTTCAACAAAATGAAATTGATGAAAATATCAGCCAAATTGTTTCTGCTCATTGCTGGGGAAGAGGTTAAACCTTAATGCTTAACACATTGCATTGAGGCAAAGAGCCATTTGATTTGGAATTTGAGAGCCTAATGTAGGGTAGTTGTGATGGCAAGATAATGCAATTTGAACAAATTAAATTGAAAAAAAAAGTAAATTGAAACTTTTATGTTGACTGTGTTTTCAGATTTCTTCTTTCTTTTAAAAATTTGTTGGGATTTCATTTGGGAAAAGGAAGTTTTAAGGTTTAAGCATAAGTCTATAGTTTAATGGTAGTAATTAATATAATTTGTTTTGGTATTAGGTTTTCCTTATACTTATGTCATTCATATTCAAAATCACATCTATATATATATATATATATATATATATATATATATATATATATATATATATATATATATATATATATATATATATTCTCATTCTCGCCAAAGAAAATAGCTTCATAGCTATAAATCTAATCAATATTTTTATATACTAATATCCTGATCTATCCTTGCATCTTTTTTCCACTTTATTTCTAATCATATTATCATTCCTGCCATTGAAAAAAACTTCACAACTACATCCTTATCAATATTTTTATATACCAATATCCAGATTCAAATTTATTCATTTTCTGTATCTTTTATCCTTTTTTTTTTCTATATAATCATACTCATATTCCTACCATAGAAAATACCTTCACAACTGTACCCATATTAATATTTTTATTATATACTAATATCCAGATCTATTTGTTTCTATGTTTTATCATTTCTTCTTCATACATATGTACAATTATTCATATATATTAAGTATTTAAACATGCATCTTTATTTATTTTTCTAAACACGTGTTTCAATCATATTTATTCTAATTTATTCATTTATTTACACATTTTTGCACACATCTATTTGTTAGAATTGAATATTTGGATCTTTGTTAATTTTGTTAGATACATTTATTTCTATACACTTTGTGTTGCACTGTTATCATTTACTTCAATATGCCTTAATTTAAAAACAGTTGCCTCTAGATGACCATGGTAGAAATTGTGTAATCTGGGCTGGGACTTAGATGTATACATCTATTTCATGTATATACAAAAACTGTTCTTCAAATATAAATATGAGGGTTGAAGCTTTCCTTACATACTTCTGAACAATTATAAGACCAGTTTGCATGAACAATATTAATATTAATATTACATCCGCATCTGTGGAAAATCTCCAGCCTCTCTGCCGCACTTGCACAAAGTTTCCTATGAGAAAATTGGCCTCTCTAGGTTTGAAGGTGAAGATTTTAGGTTATCCAAGTGATACTTATCAATTAGTTTAGAAATTTTTATTATTTCAAATTGGTCATCACGTTTACTGTTATCCCCAACAACTTTTAATATAGAAAGATCAAAATAATTTAAAATTGAATTCTATTTATCCAAAAGGCCGCTGACATCTGTCAACAGCATGCCTTGAGAATTGTACAGCTCGGATAATTGTGATGCTGTTAATTTTATGTTGCTCGAATTAGATTGCCTAACCTTTGTTTCCAGTTCAGTTCCTTTATATACTGCTGATTAATTTCCATTTCCTTTCATATACTGCTGATTACTGATTAATTTTCAATGGGAATGGGATTATATTTTGAATTGGTAAAGTGTAAGGAGGACATCATTCATAAAGAGAAACTAAATATAGATATGCTCAATAATAATTCATATAACATTGGAGGGGTGGTAAGTAAAATTCATTTCCTCTTTTGGATTGAGTACCATTTCTTCTTTTAGATTCATTTCCTCTTTTGGATTGAACATATCTATGTTTAATTGCTCTTTATAAATGATGTCCTCCTCACACATTCAAAATTCCAAGTATAATCCCATTCTTGGAAATTGGAAACAAGATGTCCTATGGATATTTACGCATCGCAATCTATTGACAGAATTCAAGGGCTTTTGGATAAATTCAGTTCAATTTTCAATTATTTTGATATTTCTATATTAAAAGTGGTTGGGGATAATAGTAAATGTGATAGAAAAGTTAAAAAGAAAAAAATATCTAAACTAATTGATAACTATCACTTGCATACAAACCTTGTCTATTATATCTACCTGCCAAATGGCAGACCTTTGGTAGGATATAAGATTAATAATGTTCATGAAAGCTGCTCTTAGAATTGTTCAGGAAAGCTTCAACCCTCATATTTATGTTTCAAGTAATATACATGACATAGATGCATACTTCTAAGTCCCAGCCCAGCCTACACAATTTCTACCATTGTCATCTAGAAGCGGCTGTTTTTAAATTGAAGAATATTAGGGTAAATGAGTAAGAGTGCCACATAAAGATGTATTGGGATAAATGAGTAAAAGTATCATGTAAATGGACTTAAATATTCATGTTCTAGTAAATTATAAGATTAAATATTGCTAAAGACAAACATAATAGCATGTGTTCTATTAATTAAGAGCAAATAGGTTAGAACTAGTAAAAAGTATAGGTTTTATTAATTAGAGTCAGCCACATTTGACAAAATGAACAAAGATCTAATATCTAAATAAATTAGAGAAAATATGATTAAAACATGTGTTTAGAAAAATAAATAAAGATGCCTGTTTAAGTACATAATATATGAATAATCGTACAATGTGTGTATAGAAATAAATATGTAAATAAATGAATAGAAGTATAATTATATTATATCAAAATCTGATTATAAAATTGAATAAAAAGAAATAAATAAACTGGAAAACAAATAAAGATACAATTTAAAAAAATTATATGCATGACAAGATAGAGAAACAAATAAACCTGGATATTAACATATAATAAGTATCAATATGGGTGCAGCTATGAAGGTGTCTTCTATGGTAGGAAAAAGAGTGTGATTATATAGGAAAAAATGGATAAAAGATTAAAAAAAGAATAAATCTGGATATAAGTATATAAAAATATTGATAAGGATGCAATTGTGAAGGTTTCTTCAATAGCAGGAATAAAAATATGACTAGAAAAATGGTATATAAAAATATTAATAAAATTTACAGTTATGAAACTATTTTCTATGACAAGAATAAGAATATAATTATCTTTTATATATATTTTAAGTAAAATTTTGAATGAAAGCCTCTATATCTCTCAACTTTTTTTATATATATTTCTATATATATAGGCTAGTAGCATCCGCATGCACAATTGTAAAGAAATTAAATTATAAAATATGTATACTCTTATTAAATATGACTATATAAAGATTTATAGTTTTAATATAGTCTTATAGTTTTCCAGCGTAAGGTTTGTTTTTTTATATCAAAGCATATGTTTTTCTATATAAAGAAAGCTAGACTCGGGATGCATACTTTTTAAAAAATTTACACTCTAAAGTCAAAAAGTCAAATAGGCTAGGGTTAAGATTAAGGTTAAGATTAAGGTTAGGGTTAGGGTTAGGTTCATGATTAGGGTTAGGTTCATGATTAGGGTTAGGTTTAGGCTTATGGTTAGGATTTACATCATGCTTAGGGTTAGGGTGAGTATTATGGTTGGGGTTTACATCATTCTTGGGGCTAGGGTTAGGGTTAGGGTGTACATCATGGTTAGGGCTAGGTTTAGGGTTATTTTTAGGGAAATAGCTATTTAGCCCTTAGGATGCACCAAGCTATTAATACCCTTCATATATTATTAATACATTGTAATAGATGATTGGTGCATACTAAGGGTTATAGAGTCATTCCATATTTTTAGGGTTAGGGTTTAGGCTTATGATTAGGTTAGGTTAGGTTTAGGGTTAGCATTATTATTAGGGTAATGGGTTAGAGTTATGGTTAGGACTATGGTAAAGGTTATGGTTTACATCATGGTTTGGGTTAGGGTTAGGGTTAACATTAGTATTATAACCAGGGTTAGGGTTAGGGTTAAGGGTGTTACTGTTATGATTAATGTTAATGTTTACATCATGGTAAGGATTAGATTTGTAGGGTTAGCAGTATGATTAGGATTTACACCATGATTAGGGTTATTATTAGGATTATGGATATGGTAGGGCCTAGGATTATGGTTAGGTTTAGGGTTCAAATCATGGTTAGGGTTAGGGTTATGGTTTGGGATAGGGTTTAGGATTAGAATTAGGATAATAGTTAAGGTCTACATCATTGTTAGGATTAGGGTTAGTTTAGGGTTTGGGTTATAGTTAGGTTTAAGTTTATAATTATGGTTATTATTAGGGTTATGATTTACATCTTGATTAGGGTTAGGGTTAGCATTACAATTTATAAATAGGGTTATTATTAGGATAAGGCATGGTGAGGGTGAGGGTTAGTACAAAATTAGGATTAGGATTCAATAAGGATTAGGGTTCATATTAGGGTTAGATTAAGGTTGAAGTTGTAGGTAGGGTCTATTTCTATGGTTAGAGTTAAATTTAGGGTTAGGTTAGGGTTGGCATTCAATTATAGGGATTAGAATTAAGGGTTATTATGTAAGGGTTAGATTAAAATTAGAATTGAATTACAATCAGAGTTTAATTAGGGTTAAGATTAAGTTTAGGCTAGAATTTAGTTATGGTTAGATTAGGGTTCAAGTTGTAGTTAGGGCTTAATTGTAGGGTTGTAATAAAATTTAGGATTAGGTTATGGTTAGATTAAGGTTAAAGTTTGGGATTAGGTTATGGTTCAAGGTTCAATTAGTTCTAGATTAGCGAAATTATCAAGGTTAGGGTTTGATTATGGTCAAGTTTTAATTATAGTGTTCGTATAAGAGTTCAATTAAGGTCAGAATTAGATTTACATTTCAATTACATTAGGGTTATAGTTAAATTAGGATTAAAGTTTGATTAGGGTTAGGGTTTGGGCTAGAATTCAATTCGGATTAGGTTAGGGTTCAATTTGGTGTAGTGTTCAAGTACGTTTAGAGGTACCCTAGATTTTTTTTTGGCGTAGGGTTAGGTCATTCAATTTTATATAGTGTTCAATAAGGAAAGTGACTATTATTTGTGTGAATAATTAAATTATATGTAAAGATGTATAATGGAAAGCGACTATTATTTGTGTTCTAATTAAATTAGTAACAATATAGTATTGCATGGTAGTTATTGCATAAACAAATAGAATGATAGAAAAGGAATCCACATAACTACTTAATCCAATACAATATGCAAATTAAATGTTGATCACATGAAACAATGAATGTTTATGAAAAATTATTACATGAATTTATTTCTAAATCTTTCAATCTACTTTCTTCATCTTTTCTCTTTGCAAGTTGTTTTCCCTTTTTCATTTTTTCATAGTGCTCATATGTGAACGGCGGCATTATTCTCAATCCTTGCAAAGACTTTACACGAGATACAGCTACAAATGTCATTCATGTTCTTTCAGTTGGTCCTATATCAACTGTGGCTTTTGCAAGTGTCAAACCTTGCGACTTGTGTATTGTCAATGCCCAAGCCAGTCTCAATGGTATTTCAACTGTAGAACCTCTTTGTCTTATGCTGATGGGAATTGTTTGTGGATTGTGATCATCGATCGGAAATCTAGAGTAGTTATCAAACTTAACCATTACATATGATGGTGGTTCTGGTGGCATACTTCCAGGTTTGTATACAATCTTTTGAATATAACCTAATGCTCCATTTACAAGACCCGCTTCAATCTAGAGATTAGAAGTTAGCATAACTCTTCCATTTTTGCTAATCAATAACTCCATTTCGAGCTCATCATGAGAACTTCCTTCGGTTGCATTAACAATTCCAAGTTTTTTTGCAATGCTACGTGCAACAGGTTGTTTGAGAGAATATAATTTTTTTTTGTTATGATTATGAACATTATCATTTTTGGAGAACAAATGAACATCATTTTCAAAGGCTTCATTGATTGTTGAACTCATATTACTACTTGTTCTGGACTTGAGCATCTTCCAGTCATCAATTGTAGGTTGTGCTTCTCTCAAGTTTGTCAACAGTTGATGAAATTGAATCTGTTCAACATCTTCTCCATCTTGTCTAAAAACTTTGTCTAAGGTAACCACAATTTTTAAGTCCTGCCATAGAATCTTTGCTCGTCTTCTGCTCTCATATGCCGGTTTGTCTTTGATGGGAGGCAGCTAACCCAGGTCTCCAACTAAAATGATTGAAACACTTGAAAATAATATAGAAACATAATTGTAAATGTTATATAATGAAAACATGGAAATGTAATACATGGATATTACATTTTTTTACATTCTGAAAAGCTTTTTATAATTCATGGCAATTACGAACATACCTACAAATGTTAGATCAGAATTTATTGGGAATGCTTAACGAAGATGAGAATCGATGTTCTCAAGTAACTTCTCTCCAATGAAGCTCATTTCATCAATCAATATATACTTCACATGTGATAGTTCTTCTTGGAAAGTTGTTAGCCTTGTTCCTTCTAATTGAGCAAAATCTTTTATTGGAATTCTCAACTTGGAATGAATAGTTGATGCTCCTATGTTGAATGCTACTACTCCAGCTGGTGCAAGCAGTAGAAGGGGAGATTGATTAGGCATTGCCGCACTTTTCAAACTTTCACTAATCGCACCAATCAGGTAGGACTTTCATGTTCCTGTTGTTCGTTGAATTATCATATATAATGGCATCCTATTTTCAATCATATGGTAATGTGACATAATTATGTTCAATGCTTTCTCTTGTTTCTCACTCAAGCTTGCATAATTGATATATTGTGGTATATCATCATGTATAATGCATCTATTCTCTCTCATTGTTTCTATGAAATTGATTGCGTGAGTTGTGTATTCATCACTTTGATATTCATTAGACCAATTTGTTTGTCTGTCAATATCCCTTCTTCCCAACATATCTATTTTAGAGAGTTGCATTACATCACAATGATGTAGCCTAGATATGATTTCCCATTCATGCTCTATCATGTTTTCTTGAATGATGCCGTCATCTTCAATTTTTGAATTAGTAATATTTTCATTGTTTTCTGTAGTTATTGTTCACTCCAAATGCCAAGGGGTATAATTGAGACACTCCCAGTTTGATATTATGGTGTCATTATTGTCACCTATATCTCTTTCGATGTCATGAAATTACTTGTATAGTAACTATTCTGAGAAACAAAATTCAAGAAATTTATCTGATCCACGTGAAGGAATGAATACAAACCTTGGAAACACTCTGACAATAGTTGCTCTTTCCCTAGGCTCACATTTGTTATCTCTTCTCCACCGAGGATTATACATCCATGATCTTGCTGCATCAATAAGTGTGATAGCTTCCATTGAGTATGGCCATGTCCTATATCCATCAATGAATGATTTCGCTTGTTCTTCATTGTTATCTTCATCACTTATAGTAACGGGTTTGAATACTTCACGTGAAACATTGATATTAACATATCTTCTACTACTTTCAACCAAGGGAAGTTCTAAGAGCATGTGGCATGTTTCTTGAGCTCCAACATCTCTTTCTATAAGAGTTTCAGTCAAGAGCTTCCTATATGCCTTTGCTGCTAGGTCATCTGGGTTTTCTATATTTGAAAGATGAAACAACATTTGATGGTAGGTTTCTGAGCTCTTTTATGTTTTCGCTGCATACTTTGCAATTTACTTTATCACTGCATGTTTTGAGAGAACCAGTTGCCAATCTATATTAGCTCTCCACAGTTGTAGTATGTAGCGATTGTGTGAATTTACTCTATCATCATTTCTTGTTGGCTCAAATTTCTTTTCACTACTTTGTATTTCTTGATATAATTTTGATCCATGTATATTTAAGGCCCAGGATGCATTGTATCTACAATTTTTTTTGTAAATATTTTTTAGCATTTTTTTTCAAACGTTTACATTACATGTATATAGAAAATTATTTATTATACAACAGCGATCTGCAAACCATTCTTCCTTGTTTCTTTCTTAAAAACATGCACCCTCTCTACACATTGTATGTCTTTGTACTGTGTTTAGAATTTCTTCATAATCTTTATCAATATCTGCCTTAGCAAGTTGTCTTGTGTTTTTTAGACATGGGTGTTGCACAAAGTTTTGGAATGCTTGCAATAGTAAATATGAACGCATTAGTTTTCTATGTTAAAAAGCTAACATTTAGATTGGATTACATAAGTTATGATTGAAACTCATTGTAATGATACCTATACGTTTCGTTGATGAACATCTATTCTTGGATTCCATGCATGAACAATGCCATGGAAATATCTTTCAGCAATCTTTATTTCTTGTTCATTAGACCAATCTATACTATCCATATTTGGTGCTCCATGTATCCATAGAAAACCATGCACATGTGGTGATCCTCTATGTTGCCATTCATATCTGCACCAATACTCTTCAACATTAAATCTCCGTTGTAGTATTTCTTTTCTAAATATAGAATGTCTTAAGTGCATATAGTGGGCAACTATATGAGGGTAGTTGATCACATTTTGTTTCCTCCAGATTTGAACTTCGTGTGGATTTGTTGGAGCTATTCCTGGCATCAGTGCATGTAAATCTGGCCAATACAAGTCCGCAACACTAAGTGTAAAGAATATTGTTGGTGTTCCGATTTGATGTAGCATGTCAGATAGTTCTGCTCTGCATTTTGTCCAATATGATCTTGTTCCTTGCAATGTTGTTCCAAATCGCATCATTTTATCAGCTAGCCGTGAGTTTGGCAAGTTCTGCATATGTTCATGCAATTCGTTTATTGTGATAGGCAACTCTCGAAGGTTCCTTCTTGCAAAAATAGTAGTTGAATTTTGTGCTCTGTGCCTCATTATCAAGTTCATTATGTAATATCGAAACCTTGGGTGTCTGCCAAAGTGGTGGTTCCTATAGCAAAGAAAATGCTTCACAAACTCATGTAGGTGTACTCGTCTTATTCTTGGTTCCAACCAATCACACCTACCATCAGCAAATAGAGTTGGAAATACCATGTCAAGTAAACCTGCTATTGTGTATTCATTGATTGGAGATACACCAATTGCAGGCCAATCAATCAATGTGGGAGGATCTGCATTTGGATTATTCACCCATGCCTACATTAGTTCCACTTCTCTTTGCACATTAGGTGGTTTTGAGGCCATTGATGTTGTGTGATCTATGATATTACAATCATCTGTTTCTACAATTGGACCCACAAATACTATTTGGTTTGAGTTAGAATCAAATTCCATATGCACAGTCCTTATTTTGTCAAAGATATTTGCATTACAATCTCTGTCCAAATCATGCAGAGCATTATGAACAATTGTAACACTTGAATAGAACTTGTCATGCTCAATTTTATATTTTAATGCTTTGTAGACACGCTCTCTATTTACTATAAAGTTGTAATTTGCACCACGTTGATCTTTTCTTCGAACAATGATTATTGGCAAGTCTTTGATTGGATGTGGCAGAATATTGGAAATTCGTTCAATATTTTGTGGAAAACTTATTGTGTGTCCTTTATACCTATATTGTCCACCTATTGCATGTGTGACTTGTAGAATCGGACTTACACGTGCAATCAACATTTCTTCTACTTGTGTAAGGTTAGCAAGTTCGTGTGGATGTGGTCCTGGATCCATATTGTTTGACAAAGAGAATCTATTATTTCCTCGTTCTTGATGACACCTACCACATACAGGACCTTGCAAAGTGCAATACACTTTTATGCCAAGGTAACATTCTTGACATATATAACACATTGTTGGAGAAACAAATTTGTCTTTTTGGTGTCGAAATTGAAGTTGAATATCTTTCAAATTGTTTCAAGTAGAGAAATTTGTTGAGTATTTTGAGGTATATAGTCAACAGATGCAAATTCTTCATTATGATAATTCATTTGATTGTCTGCATGTGATTGAGATTGTTGTATTGCATATGATTGTTGAGGAACTTGAGATTCTTCATTATGATAATTCATTTGATTGTCTGCATGTGATTGAGATTGTTGTATTGCGTATGATTGTTGAGGAACTTGTTGCATATCCTCTCTCTGATAATGAGTTTGTTGTTGACAAGTTTGTTGATAACTACTTCCAATTCTATTAAAGCCTTCTCTATTGGGAGCTTCCAATTCTTGTACTGCTACTTCTGCTCTACGTCTACCATATTTGTCCCTTTCAATCGCATTGCGTCTTTGTCTTTGTTCCTCCCTGTCAACATCTGTCATGTGTTCACGTTGTCTTCTACGATATTCTCTTTGATAATCCCTCTGATATTGCCTCCGTTGGTCCTCTGATTCAAAATTCATTCTTTGTCGTGGCATCACTACAACAAATTTTAGATTTCAAAACACTTAATAAATGCATTTTATTTGAAAAAATACTAATATTGTAGATTGAATCTGAATACATTGAAAAGTAGAAAGAAAAGTTGTCAACACTAACCATTTTAGTTGAATGTTAATCATTGAATAGTATTTCCTTGCATGTACAGTATAATTAATATGAAATATAAAAGATGTAAAAAAAATACCTTAAAAAGTACAATAAATTATTATCCCTGTGACAAATTGCATACCTATTTAATGGAACGCTTGTTACAGTGAAAACTTGTAGTATGTTTTCGAATACAAACTGCAGAGAGATCTGTAAGCAATATAATGCATGCAATTTTGAACGAAGAACCGTTATGAACACCGTCTGTCGTGCTATCTTTTCCGCTTGCAAAGGAACACTAAATTCCCATCCAACGGTGGTGCCGTGATAGAGTCGTATAGAAATAGCATCAGTAGTGGCGGCGTGATAGGGTAATATTCCCATCCAACGGTGGCGATTAAAACTTTTAGAACTGCAGAACTACAGAAATGCATCAAATACTTCTATGCAGTATTACAAGTGAAATATTTTTACAGAAATGGCTGCCTCATGTTCTCCGAGTTTTCAGCATTTATAATGTTAAAATGCATTTGTTTTAGTTTGCATTCACGTTCACCGTTTTTTAAGCATTGTAATGTTTATAGTTTGCATTCACTTCACCGTTTTTTAAGCATTGTATGTTTAATGCATTTGATTTAAATAATGCATTTGATTCTATTTTGCATTCATGTTCACCGTTTTTCACATTCACTGTTTTTCACGTTTTAGAGGTTTTAATTTTAGAGAATTGAATTTTAAAGGACAGGATTGAAAGATGTCACTTAAATTTGAGGAGATGATTTTGTGTACAGGGATGACTGACATCCATACTGTGACTGTAGGGAAAGCCTCTCGGCTTAATTATAAAAAAAATGTGATTTTGAAAATGAATCACATAAATATAAGAAAAATTTAATAAAAAACAAATTATATTAAGATGGCAACACCGGCACAGCCCACAACACATTAAATAAATAATAATAAAGATTTTATTTTTCCGATGAGTTTCATTTAAATATCGAGAAATTTAGATACCTGGAATAATGATGAGTTTTGATAGCAAAGTAAATGCGCAAATTAGGGTTTTTATTTTAAGGCGCGGTGTATTTGATTAGGACTCCTCAAATTAAATGTGAGATTTACAGTGAAGTGAAAGGTGTTGGAAATTACGGGATTTAATCGATTTCAATAAATATTTAATGTGGGTTGTTATAATGTTGAAATTTGGATTCGTTCTTCTAGTGAAGTGAAAGGTGTTGGAAATTACAGGATTTAATGTGTTGTTAGTGTTTAAAGACGGGAAAAAATTCTATTATTTTTAATATTAAAGATTTATTTTTTTAAATAAAAAGTTTAATCGTTTATTTTTATGATGGATATGGAAAAAGTTCTCACAGCTTAATCTAATAAAATTATCATACTAAGATTTATCATATACATGGGAGGACTACCAATAGTTACACGATTCAGGCTATTAAATCTCTTGTCTTGATCTCTTTGTGACGATGGATCATAAGTTTGGTCCATAGTGTTCAACAAATAAACTTACATAGTTGATATAAAAGATGCACAACAAAAAATATGGATTATAGAAATCACATGTCTTTCTCAAATGTTTTAAAATGAGGTTTAAGAATGTATCTCAATAAAAACTGAATTTATGAATTATAAAGATATGTGTTTTATTTATCTTTCAATAGAAGTTTAAATTGTTTGTGAACATAGAACAGAGTTTTTGTCTATCTCCATCTACATTAACCTCTAGAAACTTGATCTTGATCTTTTGTGCAAATAGTATCAGTTACTCAATAATTGTTATTTTTCATTAGAATATTTAACTTTTTTGGAAGTACAATCCTAACCGTTTCAAGAAACTATTACTAGATAATTGTTATATTTTTCTATGTCCACACTCACCTCCGAAAACCCAATTGTGATCTTTTTTTTCCTATCAGTGGATAGACAATCTTGGCCATTTGTGTAAGAAGAAACTATTAATCAACAACTTTAAAAAAATATTTATGGGAAACCCTTTGTTACCCAAATAATTTTTAATATATCTTAATATCCCTTTGAAACCCTTTCTTCTATTAATAATTTATTGTGTTCTTTATTTTTTTAATGTTAAAAGTAAATGTGAGGGAATGTCTTATTACATGTACATGATGATTAAGAGAATCCTCTCGGGGAGAGAGGACCAAATCTATCTTATTTAATATAATCCTTATGTATTGATCATATGATCATATGTGCACATGGTTCACCAATATGATCAATTTGTCTAAATATGCATGTCAATACAATATTGGTCACTAAATATTATTTAGGTGTCATGTATTCTTCTTTCTTTTCTTCGATAATTTTACTAAATCATCTTTCCACTCATGTTTTTTAATGGGATTTGGCCTCCCACAATTTGATACCTATTTATATGCATATCTTTATCATTATAAAAATTAGAAAAATAAATATTGCTCCCATGATTTCCTTTGAATTACCATTACAGTTTTTTCATCTTTCTCACCATCTACAACATATTCATCTTTACTCTCAAGTACAAGTTTATCTTACATCGCATATGTGTCCTATTAAAGATACATCACAAGAAGGATTAGAAGTGAAAATCATAAATAATTTGCTAAATGTTGCAATTGCATGTTTATGTCAATAAATTTGAAAAGATCTATATTATCTCTATGAGCCTGGAATAATGCTCAATATTGATAGAACCTCCCCTCTCTTTCTCCATACAAAAAGAATTCCGAAATCCCCTATGAGCATCCAAGGAGGATATGAATCTAGGGACCTAACCAAATCAATATGAAACTAGGGAATGGGCTTCCATAGATACTAGTTAGAGAATAAACATTGGTGAGGAGATTAGCTTTACCAAATTCTAAAGTTGAGCTAGCTATAGACATAAAAGATATACTATAGATCGACAATATAAGAGAATATCATAATGTGTCCTAAATAAAAGTGATGCCATTTGAGTTGCCTTGTGCCCCAATGCACTGATATCTGGCGAATGAAAAGGGATCAAATCTCAAATAGCTTTTTTTTAGGGTTCATATTAAGATTCCTTACATTCCATGAGAGACCTATCATTTTTTAGGTTGAGATAAATGGTAATCAATGGTTTTCACTACACTATACTCAACCAATGTCTCAAATTAATTTTTCTTTTTATCAATCTTTCCTCCTACCCACCATAGGAGGCTTCTTATGAGTACTCCTTTTGTCATCATTTTGTTGTAACCCCAATTTAGGCTAGGTTTCCTTACTTTTACTAAACTCCTTGGCATCCTTATTAATATAAGTCACTAAAATACCTAAAACTAGTGAGTTTTTCAAATTTGTTTAGCACTTCATCTGTCTACCTATTCTTAGAGTCCACTTTTACATTCTTCCTTTATTCTCATCTTTGACGAGGATAAATCCCTTTTTATCCTCCATCATAGGTGTTTTCCCTTTACAATATTTAGGTAATAAATGTGATGGCTCATTCATTGAAGTCACTTGAGTATTATATTTAATAGTTATCCTCTACAAATACTCATATTCATGACAATTCTCACATCAAAGTAGAAGAGTTTCATAATTTATCTACAATATCAAAGAGGTGGATACCAATAAAATTTTCATTGAATTTAGTAAGGATTTACTTTAATTTTAATACAAAATTGAGAATATGTGATTAGGTTTTTGTTATAGTTTGTGGCAATTGGCCCATTGGTTTACTAGGTAGCAATACAACCAAGTGAAAAATGTATTTTTTCCAAAAGGCCAGCATGAACATAACAAAATAGCTATTTGATTCCCTATGCAATGAGCCCATGATTTCAAAAATTGTAGTGAAACTAGAATTCTAGTGAAAAACTTGTTTTTATTATAATTTTATCTAACCCAATGAAACAAATTTCATGAAGAATAAATTTCCCATATCACTACATATCTAAAAAGAAGATTCTTCTTCAAGGAATAATCTCAAAGAAGGGCCATGCAAATCCCCTGGGAGTAAAAATAAAAACTCAAATTACCCTACACAAAAACCCCAATAAGAAATCAATCAATAGAAGCATTCAAAACTAATATAGATCATAAATAGCTATGTCAACCCACAATAGACTACCTATAAATGTTACAAAACATTCACCAAATTCCCCAAAACACATAAAAAATAACCACTCTACAATCCCAACCAACACCCGCAAACCTAACAAAGGTAATCCTCTCAAAAAGCCAAATATAGAAGAACAACAAAGAAATAAACATAAAATACAAGAAAGAATCACCTTCCTTCTATTATCTAAATGAAATGAGAACTATAATATTTAGAAAATTACATGCTATAGCCACATGGGCTCAAATAATTACAATGAAAATTAAATCTCTAAGAATACCCTACAATCTACAGACACAATTTCTAGTGATGGTTGTATCCCCTTGTAAACCTTAGTTAACCTCTTTCTTTACCACCAATAGCCACCCTAGAATGTTCTAGAAATTGTAACTTTCCTTCTTTTTGGTGCCCAACGGTCAAGTGCTTCATTTTCCCACCTAGGTAGATTTTTCATTGGAACTTGAGTTCTAGGGCACATCTTTTAAAAGTCATAACTTCTAACTTAGGTGTCCAATTTTCTATTATAATATATTATTGGAAACCTTTGGAAGAGATACACAATACCAAGTACATATGAAGATGTATTTGGCCAATCATAGAACTTTTTCAAGGATTCTAAGGTTCTCAATTTTGAGTTTGAAACTTCATTAGAGTGATTTCTTCAGATGAAAACTTTAATATCTTCCAAATGATGCAAGTAATTGGGAGAATTATTTCACCAATTATTTTATTTATCAATTTTACTTCTGAGGGTTAGTTCCCATGTCGATACAAACCCAAATAAGTCAACTTATTGAAAATAGCACGCGAATATTTTGTGTTTTTTCAAGCTTTTGAGTGTAAGTGTCATCACAAGCTCCAAAAAATCTAAAGAAAACTATTAAATAAAAGGAAAATACATTATTTTTAAGCTGATACAAGATTGCCCTTAACCACTAGATGCTCCTACGTCATGGCCCTACATAATGGAAGAACCCTACACAATGACATGTCAAGAGCTAATAATATGGAGATAAATGTAGGTAGTGCCTCTCAACCCTACCTAACATAGCTTGATCATTTCCCATCTTTCACCTTAAAGTGAATGTAATGTAATAAATATTTCATTAAATTAGTGGGATCTTTAGTAGTGATATGGATTGATCATTTTAATATGGATGGTTATATGGAACCCGTTACATCTTGGTTTACCATGGAGGAATTGAAATTCAAATTAGAAATCAAGGAAAGATGGATATGATTCTTCTTGGTTTCTAATATGGGGAATGAAATTAAATTCAATTTGGTGAAAAAAGAAGCATGTTCAATTTCATTTCAAATTTTCAGGTTTAAGGTGAATTTTGGAGAGTTTGAAAGAAGTTTTTTGGGAATTCATTTGCTCTTACAAATACACTATTGTTGTAGGTCTATGATCAGACACATATCAGATTGGAAAGTTAAATTGTGAGGCCAATATGCCCCAAAGTTGCTCACAATTCCTAGGATAATTTCTGAATGTTTTCTTGAATAATTTTGGAGTTTGAATCCATTAAATTTTCTGTTCTAGATTATATTGCTTGAGTATTTTGGAGTGTGCTTTAGATGGTTATTGAGAGGAAAATCAGTTTGGAATGATATATTAATAAGTTGATAGAGTTTTCTCTTTGTCATGTAAACATGATTCAAATTTCAATAACAATTCTCTTAATTAATTAGATGAATTTGAGAGTTACTTGTTCAAATCAGATTAGCATAAGTTTTAAAGTTAGTTTCAGTTGTTTGTTGAGGACTAGTAAGACACTATATATTACTCATAGACCTAGATTATAAATTTAGTTGTTAATCATTAGACCTCCTCCTATTTATGTGAGAGGGCTTGAAACAAGAGATAATACCTCTTGAAACTCATTGATGAAGGTCAAAATGTAAAGCCCTAAGAATCATTAGCCACAGAAGGCAATATATAAACAAGAGAATCTATATAGAGGTGATGAATATCTCCTCTAGTTTCATAATAGCTTCGTAGATTTTTAAAAAATTAATTTTTTTAAATTCCCCTTATTGTTCCCTTTGGATCTCTATGCTTCATATCATCCCCGATTTTCCATCTGAATCTTTACTTTTCAATGCAAGCACCCTAAAATCTTCTATTTGTTTTTAAGTCATGAACCTCTATTTCAGCTTCCTACATATCACTCTAAATACATGGTTACTTGCCCCCAAAGTGGTACATATACCTTGGCCACATGTCAAGTTAGGTCCCCTGTGTAAGAACTACTAAGGCATCTTGGTTGCATTTTATCTTCCCCTTCCTAAACTTTAGCTATCATTTCACACTTTCTATCCCCATGCGATCCAATGCAATTCAACTTTGGTCATAAACTTTCATGCTAAAGAATTAAATGTCTCAAGTTCCTAGCACCATAAATGTTTAAAATTAAACTTTCTTGATGGCCTTGCATCTGATAGGTCTTCCCATTCATTGTCTGGTGAAGTTTAATTTCAAGTAATTTAAAATACTTCTCTATCAATTACAAAAGTTTGAAATTTAGACTAACCATCACATTCATTAAACCCGAGAAATGTCTCAAACTAAGCTAAACTGTTAAGTTCTCATCCATTGAATGGCATTTTGCGTGTGATGCTTATAGCCATCCTCAGACCCAATATCATTATAACTTCCGATTTAGCAAGATGTTCATGTCCAGTTGGATGAAGTCTTTTAAGCTTAGTATCCTAGGCGGAGCGAAGAAGCCCATAGAATTGTGGAAAATTAATGATTTAGGATTTAGATAGTTTAAACATTCATATATATGGTAGGTCAGATTGTTCTACAAACTTCATAATTATTTTAATTATAAAATTAAGCTCATAAATGAATAATATTTCTATTTTAAATTAAAAATAAATATGTGCATTCAAATATATAAATAATAGTGGCTAGTATCGTTTAGATTTGTAATAAAAGTCATGTCTCTAATTTCAATTCCAATTATAACTTAAATGAATCGTATTCCAAACCTCTTTGAATCCTAACAATAATTTAACCCTAGCACTAAATGAATTTTTTTACATATAAGTCTAATTGATCTTTTTAACCTTAACTCCAATTTTTAACTTTACTTAACCCCTAAACTAATTAAATCCTCACCCTAACCATGTTTGAACTATAACCATAATTTAACCCTAACTCAAAAATTCTCCTAATTAAACTCAAAATGAGAACAATTTTTATTTATATTAGATTGTATTCAATGAAAACTGGGTGGTTAATGACATGTTTATCAAAAGAAATTAATAAAGATATATTTGCATTAGTTGCATAGATGTGTATGTTGAAATAAATATAGAAAAATAATGAAATCATACTTTGTCATCTATACATATGCTACATATGGTCATAAAATATGTGTATTCAAATAAATCAATAAGAGAAACTATGGTCGAGGAAAGGTGCATGGAATGGGTGAATATTGTTTTAGATATGAGTTGAACAAATAGATAAAGGTACAACATTCTAAATTTAATCTCCTACATTTATGTAGAGAAATAAATATAATGCAGTTGATATGTTTATATACACATATAAATATAGTGGCATGGATGTTATAAATAAAAGAAACATAATTATATTATATAATAATAATACAATTTCAACTATATATGTAGATATCTAAATAGACAATCATTAAGGAAAAATTAACAAATTCATATGTAAGATAGAAAAAATAAAATATCAAAAAGATAAAAAGATATTCAAATATAATTATAAAGATATATAATTATTTTCTCAAAAAAATATAATTATTAAAATATTTATATGATCTGAACTAGAAAACCATAATACCTATTTTTTTTTTTTATTAAATATTGATTCTCATCTTAATATAGTTGTGCTTGTGCGCGTCTTATAGTTTTGTAGGGCATCCTTTACCTCCATGTAACTCTTGTTAGGTAGCAGCTATATCAAGAGATTGGCAGTGATGGCACCAAATATAGACTTTCTTGCTGGCATCATACACTTCTGGACTTTTAAGATCTTGATCAGAACCATTGAGAAGTCTGCTATACATCATCAAGACATTGACTGAACTAAGAAATAATCAGATCTCAATATCCTAATATTCCAATGTTAAATATCAGACACATACCGCGGAGGTGAGAACATATGATAAGTATCGAAAACAAATATAATAACCATTGTACAGAGAGAGCGACTACTGCACCAAAAATAACAAAGGCTTTGTTTTAAATTATCTATTATCAGTTAAATGGTAGGCAGTTAGATGGATGCTCTGGTAAGATTTATTTTTACTAAAATCTATTTATAAACCCAACTTTCATCACCATTGTTGAAAGCAAAGAGAATACTGTAGAGCTCCCTTCAAACCAAACAAGGGCAGTATGCAATTAGCATAACTCCGGCATTATGCACACCACCTGATGAGCATTATGCACACCATCAGATTGGGATTGCATTTATTTATATTAAAGATAGTAGACAAAAATATAACATCAGATATGCTTTATCAGAGCTCAGAAGTTCCAAATTGGGGACAGAGGACGATATTCGTCCACAAATTGGTCCGTAGGGAGAGAAGGCGGGATCATTAGTCCCTCTGACATATGGTACTCCATATAGGGCGACTCCACTCGAAAATCCTCCATGGGATCAGCTTGACCTAATGGCTGCACACGAAAATCATCCATGGGATCAACTTGACCATTACTCCCTCCGGCATATGGTAGTATCGTGTGCGGGTCGAACGCGTTCGTAGCCTTCATGTCTTGAGAATCAGCTTGACCTAATGGATGCACACGAAAATCCTCCATGGGATCAGCTTGACCTAATGACTGCACACGAAAATCGTCCTTGGGATCAACTTGACCATTACTCCCTCCGGCATATGGTAGTATCGTGTGCGGGTCGAACGCGTTCGTAGCCTTCATGTCTTGAGAATCAGCTGAAGAAGGGCAGGGCAGCGAGTCCACAGCCAGCGTAGCAGCGGCCTTGATGTCGCATTTTGCAGCGTCAGGACGGCCCTTCAAATAAAGGGAAGCGGCATCGTAAGCTCGAGCGGCCGTGTGTTGATTATCATATGTCCTGAGCTATATTTTTCTCTTCTTCTTTGAATCTCGAATTTCGGACACCCATTTCCCGCAACGCTTACGACGCACCCCTTTGCAGTTCAACTCCCTGCTCTCAAATCCTTTCTTCAACTTTCCCGAATCCATACAAATCAATTTCTACCTTATGCTGCAACAATGTAAGGAAGCCTCCAGGCAATAATGTTCCTTAAACACCATAAATATAAGGAGAATCCATCGTGTAATTGCGATATTAGAAATTAAAGAAACAATAAAGAAAGCTTGCTATGTTACTCGGATATTTAATTTTGGTTGCTTCCTTTCATTAATCTAAGATTGGGATCGAATCTCAAAAAGGGTTCGTTGGGCCTTATAAATCTTGGGGCCAGAAGACGATTCGTAGTGAGCATCGCGGGACTGAACAATAACAGAGTCTTCTCCTTACTCCCCCACAACCCATTCATTTAGCCTAGTTTCGGTGTATCCATTGAGAGATTTCCAGAAAAGTTGATGAATTACGCTTTGACAAGTGTGTCATTTTGGGAAATAAATCTTTAAAAACATTAAATTAAATAAGGCTTTTTAAAAAAATTAAATATATAGTTATATTTTGATAATTATTTGGTTTGTAAATTAAATATACATTATTCTCAATTTTTTTCTAAATTAGCGTTATGAATGCTTATTTTATATAGTAAAATGAGAAACCGTTAACATTATAATATATCAAGTCTACAAATATTTATTTCCTAATAAAAAATATCTTAAATGAGTTTATGTAAAAGTTGATTATTATTCTTAAGTGATTTTGAAATTTTAATAATCTATTTTAAATATAGATTTATGTACATTTTTTTATTTTTTAAAGTCAAATTTGTAAGAGAGAAAACAAAATATATATACAATTTTGAACAATAAGATAAATGTATGAATTAAGGTAATGTAAACGTTTATGAATTATGGTATATGATGAATTTTAAAAAATAAACTTAACTTTAAGGATTATCATGATGTAATATTAAATTACCATAATATCAAAATTTTGGAATTAAAATGTTTTTATTTTACAACATTTGATTCTCTATGTGAGTTATACTAGGTGAATTATTATTTTTTTAAATAACTAAAAGAGGGGTTAAAATTTATTAGATCAAAGAAAGAGATACAAATCAAGAAGGCTCATACATCCAACAAAGGAAAAATTACACAACTCTATGAGTATCCACTAAGTGGTCCAACAATTCAGACATATTTGGAGATAGTTTCCCCCTATCCACTATATTGCAACTCTACCCATGGTCAAAAGCCTATTTGGCCAAACAATAATAAACTCTATTCCACTACCTAGGAATCTGACTAAAAATAACAGATTCTGAAGAGATACACAACCAAATAATTTGCCTAATCACCATAGCCAAGTGCCAGCCAACCTCGTCTAACCATCACTCATTTAGAAAAGTCACCACCCCTTGAGAATCGGATTCACAAATAATCCATTTCCATCCAAGAACACAACTATGCTCCACCACATGCAAAATGAAAAGAGAATCCATTAAAATATATATATGAAGGCACATAAATTGGGAAAATAAACTAGATATCTCCAGAACTATCACAGCCAACCCCACCAATACCAACATGGCTAGGATTCCCTCGAGATGAACCATCAATATTAAGTTTCAAAACTCACTGATGGGGAGAGGACGAGAAGCCATCCTTTTTAATCTTGCGCAAATGACGATGACATCTATTTCTCATGATCTGCCAAGCATACTACCTCCCAAGAGAAGGAACACAACCGTGAAGAGAAAAATTGAATCGATTACATATATCAATATCCCCAATATCCACACCACCATAAAAGTCACACTAAGCTAAGATATTCTCACGAAGAGAATGAATAATTCTCCCCCACAAGTGTTGAATAGCCATCCTAGCATCCTGAAAAATCCAACAATTCCTTTCTAGCCAAATACGTCAAATAATGAAAGAGGATCCAATAGCCCAAGAAACCTAGAGAAAAGAAGACTTAACAGGAGGATTAACTAGATGGGCCAAGAATTCAGCAAGAGAGGAAACATGCCAGCAGGCCTCACTATTGCAACATAGAACTCACATAGAGGGACCTTAGAAACCTTGTTTGCACCAATTGTTCCAAGTAAGACAATGATTTTGGACAACCAACCACTTTAAAAAATTACATCTAAGCGAAGAAGATCTAATCCACACATGTTTCCACTGAGGAACTTCAACCCCTCCAAAAAACTACTGAATAAGTTCCAAGCAACAAGGTCTAACAGAGTACTTACTAGAGGAATATCTACTCCAAGTTAGAACATCATTCCCCACTAGGGAGTTACACTCCTATGAAGCAATAATCTGAGCCAACTCCTTACGAGCTCCCTTAGATCCACCAAGTGGCCATTCATGGGGGTCCTTCCAAACATAACCTTCAACCAACTCTAAATTTTGAACAAACTTATAATTCTCAACCTTATCACAAACTATTGTAGAAAAAGTATCACAAAGAGGTTGAGGTGCAAATACATAGAAAGGATAGGAGAATTGCCATCCCAAAAATCCAACCAAAAGAGAGCTTCAGAGCCATTATTACATATCTAGAATAAACCTTTCTTAACTAAATGAGCCCCAATTTTTTAGAGTATGCCAAATAAAAGATTCCCTTCCTTCTAAACTATAACGAAGAACATCCATAATTTTAAGTCTTTTAAGATACTTATGCAGGAGAATGTGAGGCCCCCTTTGATGCTAACAAGTACAACAACACCAATATAAATTGGTAGCAAGAGCTAGCCAATAAATATATAAAGTCCATTTGAAAGATTTAGCTTCTGAAAGATGAGTGAACCCCATAAGAGTAGTATCATCCAGATACTATAGATGAGAAAGTAGGGACAGCTCATGACCCCAAGCGCCCAACCCCAACCCTAAATCAAACCATGAGATACCTAAGACTTAATAAATCTACCAAAGCCTTTCCCCATAAGAATAAACAAATAGAAAAAAAGAGGATCCACATGGTAAAGACCCTTAGAATATTAAAATAATATAAATAAATTTGTTAGCACATTTTTTTACAA
Organism: Cryptomeria japonica; assembly: GCF_030272615.1. Taxonomy (NCBI): domain Eukaryota; kingdom Viridiplantae; phylum Streptophyta; class Pinopsida; order Cupressales; family Cupressaceae; genus Cryptomeria; species Cryptomeria japonica. The sequence continues at coordinate 256,794,659 of NC_081411.1, forward strand.
AATATGTTTGTGTTATATATGGATGCTTTTGCTTATAATTCCATCATAGGATAATTTATTGTTGGATTGTATGTGCAGATGACATGATTACACTGTCTTCATAAAAAGGCATCACTTGGGCATATTTAAGGGAAGTGTTGAGTGAAATGGCATTCTGGTAATCCACATCTTCACAATTGATCTCATTGCAAAAGCATTTTTGGAAAATCAGCATAGAGCAGGGTTGTGAGCATGTTCAGAGAGGTAAATGGTGTAAGAGAAAACCTTTTAGTATGATTATCAAAAGTTATATCCATAAAGAGGACCTTCTTTTAAAAAAACTGTAATTTTTTTCTTATCGGCATAAGTCATCCCAATGATATCGCCTAAGGAGGAAGGAGTATGTTAATTGGAGTGACTTATGCCGACGATATTTCCTAAAGAGTGAGAGGTGGGAAAAGGTACGATTAAGCGGAAATCCATCAGGGTAGGTTACGGCGATGAAGTCGGAGCCATTGGAGTAACACACACTATCGGTAACAAGGAAAAAATCTCATCCTGATGCCCGATGAGGTTATCGGTGGAACTCTTTTCGATAATAAATGAGGTAATTTATTTGTAGCGGCACATTGGGTTATCAGGAGGACAAAATCTATGTTACCCCGATACTCGATGGACCGAGTGGAGAAGGCGGTCTTATCAAAGAGACTCTCTCTGATAAAGTGATACCAATCAAGAAAATAAGTAGGACTGATCGGGATAGCATGCATTGTCAGGGGGATGAACTCTACATAAGTGAAGTTGACTACATCGGGAGAAACTACACCGATAGACCAAAGCGGACTGATAAGGAGAGTAAGGTGCAAAAGACTCATTGGGATAGCTTCTGCTACTGGACAAACATCCTAAGAGTTGTGTCAATGCCCGATGGGCAGAATGCCATAGAGGACAAACCTATCGAGGAGACTATAACTATCGGAGGTAAGGGAAATACTCTACTCCGACACGCGATGAAGTAATCAGTGAAAGCTACACTGATCAAAGAAAAAATTAGATGTCATGGGTCCACTAGATGAATTGTAAAGTAATTTCATTCCGAAAGGCCGATGGAGCGATTGGAGAAATAAGAAGAAAGAGGTTTCATCAGAGAGACATACCCCGATGTAACATAAAGAAATGTAGACTAATAAAAGTGAAAGGTGGATCCATTGGGATAAGTCAAGCCTTGATGGAAAAAGTGAAATGGTCGAAGCAGGATCAGATGGATTGATGGGACTGACCTATGTTGATCAGAAAGACAAAAAGGTAATTGAAGGAATGCATGGTGCCAAATAAATGAATTATCAAGTGGGGTTACATAGATTAGCTGTTAGAATGTCTGATACGATAGCCATTATTTAATGATCGTGATCAGGAATATTTTATTCACATGAAGAAAAATTGATGAGTTTTTTATCATTATAGACCATAGCCATTGCATATTCAGTATAAAGAAAGAGTTCTTGTGCCAGGAATTTTCACAGTCTCTTCAGCCATTAACATTAAAGATGCAAACAAGAAGCGCAGGCAATTAAGAATTCAAGTACTTAATCATGGAGGCCTCTGGTTCACAAGGAAAGAGAAAGGTCATAGAGAGCTAAGATACACAATCAACTAAGTCAAAAAAAGTGATGTCTATGGAGGGTATACAGAAGTGGAAATTGAACCAGGATATGATTGACCAGATGGAGTCATCTGGTGCAAAGTCAAGGAGGTCTAAAACAAATTTACTGCCCAAGGATCAACTAGAAGATAAATATAAAGGGGTTAGGGATGTATGGACAATTGTAAAGGGCCACGAGTTATTTTTGTATCACTACCTCAGGAGGAACAAGGAGATGCCATTGTCAAACCCTTGGATGACAAATTTAGGAAGATTGGTGGTACCAAATGTGTTTCAGAATCTTAGGTTGTTGGAATTACTCACAAGGAATTATAACAAAGAGAAAAGATACTTCCAATTGCTAAATGGGGATCCATTCATCCAGATATCTGTCGGGTCTATTCAGGTGGTGTTCTGCACAACATATGAGCCTTACATGCCCCTATATTTTGTAGACTTAGAAGGAGAATACACCAAAATGGACACCGCCCACACGGTATCGAAGTTGGCAATTCACAAGAAAGAGAAGGGATGACTCACAGAGCTGGATGGTCTCCCTTTTGAGATTACCCTATTCAGGCAATACTTGCAGTATGCATATTGGGCATGTGGTCAGGTCTATAGGGAAGAAGTTCCTGATGTTAAAAGATTAAGTCCATTGGTGTTGGCTATGGACATTCAAATGCATGAGCCAAGGCCATTTGATTATGCAACCTACTTGGAAGAGAAGCTGCATGAAAGTTTTTTGAGTCTGCAAATAGAGCCTAACCCTACTTTTAAGTTGTACTCATTGCTAATGCATATAGTCTTGTTTTATGATCAGATGCGGGGTCTATGGCCCAAAGAATTAAGCGTAACCCCCAGAGACAAAGAGGGATAGGAGTAACCAGTCCAACTATGGGTATCCATATGGGATTCAAGGTTCAAAAATTCACATTATGTGTTATTTGAAGAATACTTCATCAAGCCCTTGTACAAATTGTTTGGGATAGAAAGTGAGGGGTCTATCTCTCAAGACGTTAAAAGATTTTTGAGACCCCATGCTTTTGGAGACACTAGGGTAAATCACAATTGGGGTGGCTGGTTTGTATGCCATAACTTCACCTTTTTCAGAGTCTATGCTTTTGAAGGTGTTCCATTCATGCCACCTACATTAGTGCCTAACAGAATTGCATACCTAGAGATTGTTAGGTAGCTTAGCATGTCGAATGCAAAGCATTTAAGTGGTGCACACAAGTAGGTGTTTATGCCTGGCACTTTACATTTTGGAGATTTCACCATTGTGTCTACCAAGGCATATGAGATGATTGAGAATAAGTTGGGAGAGGAATACAACCTGTGTGGACACCAGGCTTGGAAGAATTATGACCCAGAAGGATATATTAACCACTGCAGGAAGAGCCAAAACCTAGGTGAGTATTTACACATGCCCATGGAGCCTGAGGATTTATATAGGAACAAGGAGAAAGATGAGGTGGATGCAGTCTTAGAGGAGCTGAACCAAAAGCTAGAGGAACAAAGATAGAAGCTCCAGAAATTAAGAGAGGAGGGAGACTCTGGGAGCGATTCTGATGAAAAAATGGTTGTATCAACGCTCTGAGCACCTGAACTAGAGGAAGTGGCAGAGAGTCATGAGCAAGCTATGGTGAGACTCAATTACAACACAGATATTAGGATGGAGGAGCATGCAACTTTTGTTGCAGATGAAGTTATTGTACACTCCAAGGAGTTTAAATCCTTCTTGTACTACAAAGGGAAAAGATTGAGGGAGAGCATCCCAAATGTCACCCCTAAGAACAAAGCAAAGATGCTGAAAAGATTGAAGGAAGATATTGATGCAGAGGTGGCTAAAATGACACCACACAGAGGGAGACAACTTCTCAGTGAGGCAGGCATTATTTTGTTCCCAAGATGGGATTTAAGTGCTTATTTTATTTTTGATAGTTTGTTGCATTTGGATAGAAAGGATGTTAAATTAGACATTCAGGGAGTTGATGACATTTTTATTGGATCAAGATATGATCCAAATGAAGAAGAAATGTTACTTTGCACCCCCCAAATAAAAGACCCAAGATTATAGATGTAGACAAAGTATTTGGGCATATGATGAGGTTGAAAGTAGGGGAGGTTAATCCAATTGTCACTGTAGACTTGGGGATTGACATTGCAAAGCTAAATAAAGCCCAAATGTAGTGGGTGTTGAAAGAGGGTTAGAAATACAAGAATTTGTATGAAGATCTGTTAAGAAGTCATGGTCATGAAGTACCACATATAACTAATACCAGTGTACAATGGAAAAAGAAATATAAGGATCAAATGAAAGAAAATATAAAGTTGAGAAGACAAAAGAGGAATGCTAGTGGATGTTGAGTGTGTTTTGTTGACCAACATGTTTGAACATTTGTTGGAAGTCCTCAAAGAATTCTGGACAAATTGTTAGAAGACTCAAGATAATTTGTCTTCTCACAATTTTTTTTTGAAGAGGTTGAAGGCGTTGTCGAAAGAGAAGAGTGTAGAAGAGAAAATTGTTGAGCAAATCTAGAGAAGATTGAATAAGCATAAGGCATACGGTGTGGATATTAAGCAGGAATTTATTGATTGTAAGGACATTGTAAGATATGGTATACCAGATATTATGGACAAGGAAGAGCAGATAAAGGATAAAGGGATCTGGATTGTAGAATGCCATAATGTACTCAACGCATCCCTTAATGTTGCCTAGGCAGATGTCTTGGATATTAAAGGGATCGGTGATCAGATGGAGAAAATGGTTATAATGCAACTTGTTGTCAGAGATACTGTGCTCAATACCAGCACTCACTAGGATAGCAAATATTTGGACCATATTCAGAAATGTAACACATTATTGGGTGACCAAGATTAATCTGTTAGTTTGTAATTTTATTTTATGTTTGGCAGTTAGGTAGTTAGGTATTAGGTCTTAGTTAAGTTTAGTTTAACAAGATGAAAGGGTGTGTCCTTTCACTTGAATCCTTTGGCTCACATACATGTAATGAGTCATTTTTTTGTAAAAAGAAGGAGATAGATAGAATCATGTCACTGGCTGGGCTACAAGTATTATGTTTTAGAAAAGTCTGATAAGAATGAAAGGTTTATTTTGGACAAACTGATTATATTGGAGTATTTGGTAAGTGCAACTTTTGTATGCATTCTTACTTCAGAAGTTAAATATACAAGATTTCATGTCTTTATATTTACATTGTTGTGTGTAATTTTATGTTTGACGAAACCATATGTCCTCTTGATAAATATTTCTAAATTTTTTGTGATGTGCCATCATATGATGTGGTACTGAATGTAAAATTGAGCTTATATTATTCATGCAACACATAATGAAACCTTCATAGTGATGATTCTATAGTTGTCTCTTGAGTTAATATTGGTTCTTATCCACTGAGTTATTCATTAAACTATCATTTAAAGGCACTAGTCTATTATTATTCCTTGCTGAGTGAGTTTGTATGCATCAGGTCCTTATTGAAGAAACAAGTCTTTCAATTCCTATAAGTATTGCTCTTATCATAACTACTTAAGGCCTTAACAGTAATCTTTTTCACAAAAACTATCATACATACACTTATTTTATTATTTCTAAGAGCATTCAATAAAAATCACTTCTGTTAGCATAATTGCAGAAACACCAATTGCCATCTCTGCAAATTGCTATTCCCCACAATTTAAATTCACTTAAAAGAAACCTCTTTTGTGCTTGAGAGTGTAAGGTACAACCACTTGGGTGTAGTGGAGCTTAAAGTGTAGAGGAATTTGGTCTTCAACCATTCCTGTTCGTTGGCCAAAGCCAATTGGATTAACTAAGGATTTGGCAAGTCTTTGGTTTCCCAATCTATGGTTTTGGGCACCAAGAGATTGGCGACTGTGTTGGGGAGTTGTCTTAGGAAGTATTCAGAGTCTTTGGTGGTTTGTTTCAGACTCTACTGGAGGAAAGAACCTAGAAGATTAATAGAAGATATTGTTCCTCTTTGGAGGTGGCGACTCTACATTTGAATTCATGAATAGTAATTTTTATTTTGAGAAAGTAGGAGAAACCCCCAGGCATTTATCAATAAAATTGATGCAGGGGAGAAGGTCTCTGCATAAGGGACAGGATAATCTTGTTCACTTGAGTCCAAAGAAAAGGTATAAAGAAAAGAAATCAACAACAAGCATGACATCTGGGGGTTATAAGAAGTTTCCTAGCAGAGAGAATGGCTCTTCGTCTAGTGATAAGTTTGAAAATATGGAGAAAAATACATTCTATGCCTTAAATGCAAAAGATAATAATGGTGGTCATGATGAGACCTTGACTACTAAGGAACAGAAGGAAAGGTAATGGGATGAAATCATATTTAAAATGGCTGACTTGAATGGAGATGAATCCAAAATGGCAAGGGCTCTTAGGAGACAACCGGATTGGGTATTGCAAAAATTAGGGTTACAAAGAGATACGATTCAAAGCCCTAGGTCAGAAGGGATAGAAGACAAAAGTAAAGGTAAGGGAAATAGACCAGCAACTCCTAAATATAGTCCCCCTCATATGAGAAGAATAGAGTAGCCTTTTGTAACTTTTGATAACCTGTTATCAAATGGAGGTAGAAGATGGAGGGATGTGCATGTTAAATTTTACACTTTCAGATTAATAGAAAACTCAGAAAATAGAATTAACCTTTAACTCAGATAGTTTGTTGTTAGATTTAGTAAGTTTCAGATTTAGGAACAAATAGAAAACATAACCAAAGTTGAGTAAGACACTTATTACCCTGGGAAAACCTCCTCGGAGGAAAAACCCACCCAAAAAAGATCCCCAGATCTGATTATGGATTATGAATAATATTTTGATTACAATACTTATCTTAGTTCACCCTTAGGGTTGATAGCATCTTCAACTACCCCTTAACCAGTTTCAAATCTACCTTTTATTGCACCAACCAGTAGGTATACATAGCAACCAAATATTTGTCCTTGAATAGTAGATGGATGATATATATATTCAGCTAATGACTGTGACCAACTTTAGAACAATAGGTCCTTCAACTATTAGTTTGCATGAGGAGGAGCAGACTAATGGATGTAAATTTGCCTTAATGTTTGCATGAATGAACACCACTTTTGTGGAATTCACACTTTCCTAACAATAGAGATAAAAATGGACAGAAGTTGATGGAGTTCGTACTTTGTTGAAGATATTCGCCCTAATACTGATGTATTTCACACCTCTTACTTGCAAACAGAATTTGATTTTTGATGTGTGTTGTTTTGTGTGTATATTGAATGCTTCATTCATACCTTTATTTATATGCACTTTAGCCTCTAATTAGGTCAGCTTTCTTGAATTTGAATTAGCACACTTTTATTGTTTAAAACTTATTGTGTGAGTGGCATGTTGAATTATAGGGCAAACCCTATTTTAAAAGAGGACACCACCCTTGTGCTAGATGTGAGAAAGGGCCCAACCCTACATGTTACCTTATGGGAGAAAGGGGCGAGCCCTTTGGGTGGATTCCAATGTTGCCTAAGGCAATTGGAATCCACCCCTCCTACCTAATTACAATCAGTACTCCCTCTTAATTAGGGAGAAGAAAACATAATCAGAATATCATAATCTTCCATCTTTCACACAAGCAAAGAATGGATTACATAATCAAAATATTGTATTCTTCCATCTTACACACAAGCATAGAATGGAACTACATAACATAATCTTCTAGCTCGCACAGAAGCATAGATTGGATCCACCTTACGTTTCCCGCAGAGGGTGGAGAGGATCTTTTCTGCCATCTTACATTTCCCGATGAGGATGGTAATAATTACTCTTCTCCCTGAGAAGATTACACTACCACCTTACATTTCCCACATAGGGTGGTTGATACAACACAATGTATCACTGAGGTTGAGACTCCCTCTCATCCAGGGTTTCATTTTCCACAACACTGAGTTTGTCTCTGAAGTACACAAACTTCACTTTGGATAGAGGCTTGGTAAGAATACCTACAACCTCTTCATCAGTGCCAACATACTTCAGCTGAATTGCACCTCTTTGCACCATATCTCGAATGAAGTGATAATGATTTTCCACATGTTTTGACCTATCATGAAACATTAGATTGACATACATCTTGATACAACTCTGATTATCACAATGAATAAGTGTAGGTTCCCAAGGTTATCCAAACAACCCAGCAAGAAGCTTACGAAGCCACACTGCTTCTCTAGAAGCAACACTTGTTGCAATATACTCAGCTTCACCAATACTTAGTGCAATTGAGGATTTTTTTCTACAAGCCAAAGAGATCACTATGGATCCTAAGTTAAAACAAATTCCTGAGGTTCTTTTCCTATCCTTGACACTTCCTACCCAATCTGCTTCTGAGTAACCTTCCAAGGTTATTGGAGTCCCGAGTGGATACTTCAGCCCATAACCAACTGTACCTCACAAGTATCTCAAAATGTGCTTGGCTGCAACAAGATGAACATGCTTAGGCATGCTCATGATATGGTTGAGGGAATTCACTAAATAGCATATATATGGTCTAGTGTTAACTAGATACATCAATGAGCCAATCAACTGCTTGTGCTCCGATGGATCTGCAAAATCAAAGTTAGCTATAGAAATACTCAACTTCTTTAAGTTAGATTCCATAGGAGTAGACATAGGTTTACAATCCATCATTCTAAATCTTTTCAAAATATCAATAGTATACTTTCCTTGACTCAGGAAAAATTTTGTTACATCTTTGCCATAATTCTAGACCTAGAAAATAATGCATTAAACCTAAATCCTTCATTTCAAATTCTGAAGCTAATTCTTTCTTACATCTAATAATAAGCTCATCTTTACCAATAAGAAATAAATCATCCACATGTAGAACCAAAATTAGCATTTCATCATTAGATACCTTAAAGTAAATGTTAGAGTTGGCTTCATTCTTACAAAACCCTAAACTTAACAAATACTTATCAATTCTTTTATACCAAGCACAAGGGACTTGTTTGAGGCCATATAGAGCTTTCTTCAATCTGCAAACATGAGTTTCTCTATCATGAATCTCATAACCCTCAGGTTGTTCAATATAGACTTCTTCCTCAATGACACCATTAAGGAAGGCAGTCTTAACATCCATTTGATGTAGCTTCCAACCTTTAGCTGTAGAAATGACTATTATAGTTCTAATAGAGGTATATCTAGCAATAGGAGCAAACGTTTCTTCATAATCTATGCCTTCCTTTTGAGAAAAACCATGAGCTACAAATCTATCTTTATATTTCTCAATACTAGCATTAGCATTATGTTTAATTTTAAATAACCACTTAGAAGAGACAACAGACTTACCTTTGGGTCTAGGCATGATGTCCCAAACATCATTCTTGATGATCAATTTTCTTCATCCATAGCTAACTTCCAGGCATGTTGGCTCAAGGCTTCTTCAACATTACGTGGCTCAAACTCAATGAGATTGCTCATTAATGCAACATAGTTGGCGAATACTTGAGGTCTCTTACTTTCTCTGAAAGTGCCACTGGGAGCTGCAAATATTTCAGCTTCTTGAATGGTGTCGACTTTGTGTAAATTATTATTATATTCATAAAAAATAGATTCAATCAAAATACTAACTTTCAGAGAAGATCACTATTATGGTGCATGTGTATTATCAACATGTGCAATTAGATTTGGATGGTGTTGATAGTAAATTTGAAGCATAAGTCATTAAGAAATAATATTACTTTTATGTTAGTGAGGATAAAGAGCATGACATGCATTTTGTAGTACATTTCTTTAAGAAGTTGTTTGGATATTAGGAAAACAAGGGCATAAAAGTTGAAAAGCATTTTGTTTGGTTAGATGGATGTGCAATACAATTTAAATCATCAAGGTCATTTTATACACTAGGTAGATATCATTAAAATCAAAAGATACAACATGTTTGGAGTTTCTTCAAGATTGGATATGGAAAGGGTGAGCATGATGGTGCAAGAGATTGTATCAAACGTTCTCTAAGAAAGTATCAAATGAATTATTAGGTATTTCATATAAAAGATGTGCATGATGTAGTTGAATGGTGAAAGATTCATTTTGCACCAAATGAGGGGTGTACATCATCAAGATTAGACCAAGTCATACCATTAAGAGTTTTTTGGGAGATATCAAGTACATGCATGATATTTTGAACTTATTTTAGTTGTCAAATTATTTTAAAATTTAAATACTTGAATATTGAATTAAAAATTTATTTGCAATTTTTTGTTTTGAAGGTGTAGAAAGAAGAAAAATGCATGGATGCAAGAGAGTGGAGAAAATAAGATCCTTAAATTCTATCATGAGTACGGATGGTCAGATGCGATCATTGTACACAAAGGATTACTCATAGTTTTTTTATTGCATTTACAGAAACTATGATGAATGCAACAACTATAAATGTGGATATGTCAATGCATGAAATTTGGTGCCACTGGTTGTTACTAATATAAATGACAAAAATGAGGATGAAATCTTTGATGATATTCCCTTGATTTCTATTGATTATGACCATATTTCAAGATTGATCAAAATTGGTATATGTATAAAATTACATGTATAAATAATTACATGATATAATAGTTTTATTTTTAATATATTTGTCTCGTCTAAGTAAATTGACCTCATATATATTTATTACAAGACATGTTTTTGCAGTTATAGTAGAGCCTAAAAATGTAGGTGTTAGTTACTATTTATTACATTGCACAGAGGAGAGGAAGAAGTTTACAAAACAAGAAAGAAGTGATAGAATGTTCTTTCCCATAGGTTCAATGCTTTATCTTTTTTTTTTTAATTTGAATTATAGTATTTTATATACATGAGCTATAATTCATTGTTTGAAATATAAACTTATAAATTATTATACAAATTTTTTAACATATTCAAAATGTTGTAACCTGTGCAGGTTCAGTTGTTGTGCAAGGAACATATTTGGAGAAAAATCAAAATAGTTAAACTTGGGATTCACTTTATTGATTATCAACATGACACTAAGGTCTATCAATATAGACACATAATATTTCCTAGCACCCCATCTCTTCATCCAGTCTAAGGACATGGAATTCATAAGTGGAGACTAGATACTGATGATCATGAGAGAATATTACATGTTATCCAAGAGTAGGATAAACCACTTGATGTGGCCTAGAAATAATGTATATATTTGCAATTTATGTCAAGGTTGAACAATTTGAAATTTCTTCTGTGATCAGTGTTATATTTATTATGGTATATTTCTTAATTGATGTTGTTTGTTTGTCTTAAGGATAGTTGAAATGGATATTTCTTAAACATGTTCCATTCCAATTTCTTATGTGATCTATTTTAATTATTGTATCATAATGCTTAACATGATTTTTAAATGGACCTTAAGGGGATGATTTAAATTCTTATGCACGTGATATTGTTTAAATTTTTTATGAAATTTTCATTATTTTTAAATGCACCTTAAGGGGATGTCATTAGGACATGATTTCTCAATGTCTAAAGGCCTAGATGTAATTAGTACATGGCTTAAGGAGATGATTTAAATTCTTATGCATCATATAGTTAAATGAAGTTTTATGAAATTTTCATTGTGTAATAAATTAATATATTGTTCATCTATTTCAAAATTATATGAAGTATCTTTATATTTAACATTATTTTTAAATGGATCTTAAGTTGATGTCATTACGACTTGTGATGTTTATATATCTTAAATGTAATTAGGACATAGCTTAAGGGGATTATTTAGATTCTTATGCATGATATGGTTAGATGAAATTTTATAAAATTTTCATTTTTCTATAAATTAATATGTTGTTTATCTATTTCAAAATTATATCAAGTATCTTAATGTTTAAAACATTAGTTTTAAATGGACCTTAAGGGGATGTAATTAGGACATGAATTCTAAATGTTTTAAGGGGATGTAATTAGGACCTAGCTTAAGGGGATGATTTAAATTCTTATGTTATATTTTTGAAAGTTTTATGTAATTTTGTCTAATATAGATTGATATTTAATAGATATGTAAATGTGCATGTATACATGTATATAATTGTCCACATGAATAAGTAAACATATGTGCATGATCATTAACAAACATATACAAACATCTAGATCATCCAATTTATATATATCATCATTTAATGTGTCATCAAACATACATATAGAAATCATCAAACATTTATATATATAAATTGAACATTAGAACATGCCTAGAATATCTAACATACTCTATGTAAATGTGCATGTACATGCATGTATATGTACCTATCCACGTGAATAATTAAACTTGTGTGTGATCATAAACAAACATATAAAAACTTTTAGACATATTCCAATATATACATATATATTATTAAATATATGTCATAAAATGTATATAAATCATTGAACATATAAAGTAGATTATCAAATGTATGTATATCATCAAACAACATGTCAAACATATAAAGTAAATCATCTAATGCATGTATATCGTCAAACAAAATATCAAACATGTATAAGGTAGATTATCAAATGTATATATATCATTTAACAACTAGATGAATAAAGAAAACATATGCTAATGTCTAGCTAGATGGCCCACTTTGGTCATTATGACAGCTCCTCATAGAGAAACTCTCTGAGTGACTATCCTCCTTGGAAGGATGTACTGGTCCTTGTAGATAAGGTGACACACATGTTAAAAAATACATTATATATAACTTTAAATAATTTAAATGAATATATATGTGTACATGTACGTGTGTATAGATCTAAAACTCACATTTCCAATGTTGGTTGCATCACCAACTGAGTCTCGTTAACGTACATAATCAGACCTCTACGTAGGAGTAACAAGAGGGATATATATATATATATGAAAAAAATACATTATATATAAATTTAAATAATTTTAAAAAAAATATGTGTACATGTACATGTGTATAGATTTAAAACTTACATTTCCACTGGTGGTTGCATCATCAACTGAGTCTCGGTGTTGTACATTATCATACCTGTAGGTAGGAGAAACAAGAGGTATATATATAGACACACTCACACATGTGCACACACACACACACACACACACACACACACACACACACACACAGATATATATATATACACACTAGAGAGTTTTTTAGTGGTGAATCTTCGCCAATTGGCGAATTCCACGTATTTTTGCTTTTTTTTTTTAGGAAATGGCGAATAGTCTAGGGCAACATCATGGTAAAATCGCCCCAAATTTTGGGGTTAACAGTACACTGTATCCTGGATTTGCCATTGACCACACACCGTTCAATGTGCATGCCCATAATATTCGCCTGGAATCAGTCGGACGTGGGTATTAGATCTCCTTCGTTATTCACAAGCAATAGTAAGATGACCATGTACCTGGGACCTAATTCACCAACGATAAATTAAATGTTCATCGCACACGTCAGCCAAATTTGCCAATATCAATTAAAACATTATAAGCATTCAAGGACCCTTTTCACCCCGCTTAAATTAAATGTTCATTGCAAGCTCACGTAATTCGCCAAAAATGCAATCATGGATTGATATAAATACACTCTTTCTTATAATTTGTTTGTGTTTGATTAGTAAATTTGGGAGCTCTCAATTCGTATTCTGCAATTTGAGTTGGAACATTGAAGTTCATTGTAGGGTGGAGGGCTAGAGTTACAATTCTGCAACACAAGCCCAGGCATTCCTAATTCCTGATTCAGAGAATTGAGAAGGCATAAAGGTAATTAATCATTTCTTCATACTTGATAGTATTAGTTTTAACTTTTAATTCGTAATGAGAGGTCAAGACTCAAGATGTCACAGTCAGACATGGGTGAGTCTCCTTAGGGTGGTGAAGCGATCGAGATGTCAGACAAGGGTGAGGTTGAGACTCCTCAGGGTGGTGAAGGGATTGGGATGTCAGACAAGGGTAAGACTCCTCAAGGCGGTGAAACTGAAGGGATTGGGAGGCCATCAAAATGCCCAAAACTTAAACTTACAGATACTACCATAAAGTCTGTCTTTGGAATTGGCAAAGTTTCTAGTCCATCAACTTTTGTAGTTGCAGAAGCCATTCATAGTAGCTCACCACCACCACAAGGTGGGATTGTCATTGAGTTAAATGCATCAAATGAGGATGACAATACTGACACGGCATAAGATGTTCTAAGGGATACACACAATGCGATAATTCACTCGGATGCAAATGCTAGTACTGAAGATGATGTTGGTAGGAAGAAAAGAAAAAGGAAAGTAAAACTGGGGCAAGAGTGGGAGATGACAAGGAGTTTTAAGATTGATTGGGTAGAAAAGTACCCATTCATTGAACCAGTCCCAAACAATGATGAACAACCAACAAAATGCAGGTGTAAGATTTGTAGCAGAAAAACTAAAAGAGAGAAGAAGATGCAACTAAAGCTTGACACCGTAGAAAAGCATATTGGTAAGGTTTATGAAAAACAGATCATAGACGAAAAGGAAACACCAGTAGTAAAATCAAAATCAAAGCAAGAATGTCTTCGTGTTAAGTATGCCACAGAATATGAAGAGCATAACCACAAAATGACACTGATTGGTAATACTGGATTTGGAAATACAATCAAGGCTTGGCTTGAACATGCAGTGAAAGATGCAAACCTGGCAAAGACTGTTCAGATGAGTGTTATTTTTCATATTCTATTGAGAGGGTGTCCTATGAAAGATTTCCCATAATTTAGTAATTTATTATCTTTATTGAATGTTCCTCAATATCCTATGTCACATTGGTCAATAAATGCTAGATGGGAAATGGCAAACTGTCTCGCTGAGGTGGACAAGAAAAATTTACAAGAGAGTGTAAAAGAGTCAAATTTCATTTCATTATCCATAGATGAAGTTACTGTAGTAGATAACACTACTTGGGTTTGTATGCATGTGTATACCGTAAAAGAACACGTTCGTCGAGCTCATCTACTCTGTGTTTGTAAAATGGGGGGCAATTCAACAGCAGAAAATTTATATTTGGAAGTTAAGAAAGCTTTGAATGAAATTGCTGGTATGGATGACTTGACAATTGCAAAGAAATTGGTGTGTGTTGGAGCTGATGGAGTTATAGTAATGCAAGGTCAAAGGACCGGTCTTTGCACAAGATTACAAACTAGTATTGCACCATACATGGTTGGAATTCACTGTATGGCCCATCGAATGAATTTAGCATATAGAATTGTAAGCAATTTCCCTACAATGTCAAAAGTTGAAGATCTGGTCCATGAGCTCCACTCATACTTCTGCTGAAGTCCTAAACATTTTGCAAAATTTCACATTTTTGTTGAGGGAGTTGTTGGCATTACAATAAGTTCGTTGGTATGATGATATTGACAAGGTTGTTGGAAATTGATGATATACTTGATAAAGGATGATTACTGTCTTAATAATATTATTTTTTCATTGATGTCAACCAATTGATTTTCTGATTCAGTATGATGTTGCCATATCTTAAAGAGTATGTTTTGATGAGTATAAATATGTCAGTAAGTGACACAGAAAGAATGTGAAAATGAAGGGGAGTAATAAGGTATTCAATGGGCAACTATTACCGAGTTAGACAGTGATGACATTATGTTCTTTTGATTGTTTTGATATGCTATATATGTGTATTCGAAGACTAAATAAGAAGGAGAAAAGATTTCATGCAACCGAATGAGTAAAGGTTTGATACTATTCTATTTTACTGAGCAAGGAGCTAGTCGATAAACACCAAGGTTATCAATGTCGGTTAAAGAAGAAAGAATGTCTACAAAGTAAAGTTTAGCATTTACCGAGTATCAACCTAGCAGTAACAGAATGCATTGGATGAATAAATACATTATTAAATGAAGGATGCCAATGAGTTGGAGAATTATAGAAGATTGGAATGTCGTGCAAGAAGTTTGTTAAGGATCAACGACAATGAAAATTCAAGAGTTGGATCTACAACACAGATTGAACAGTCATAACCAAGCACAAGTACCAAGGAAGGAATACAAGTTTCAAGGCAAGATAAAATGTTTTTAGTTTGAAGGATTCAATGAACCTATTCAAGTTTGAAGATCTGATGGCTAAGATTAATCATGGGAAATGTGATTAAGGATATTAAACGGTTAGGAATTGCTTATAAATAAGGAAAAGTTGATGAACAAAGGAAGTGGGCAAATAGAAGAGCAGTGATACTGCAGAGGTGATTACCGAGTACAAAAGATTGAAGAATAGATTGAGAAGCCTAGCAAGGAGGATGATAAGTCTTTTGACAAGATTATTTTGAGCACATAGAGTCTGCTTTAACATTTCAGATGTGAAGTTGTAGATATATTTAATTACTGTTATTTATTTTTGTAAGTGACAGGAAATCTCTTAACCGAGTGGACCTAACAGTCTTATTTGTAAATCCTCTAGCAAGGTAACATTCTGAATGAGTGTTTGAAATCCTTAGACAAGGTCACTTCTAACAAAGTACAAGATTCTGATAGGTCTGAGGGAAATCCCTTGACCGGGTCACATCTAGCAATGTGTTTATGTAATCTTTAATAAGATTGGCTTTTAACTGAGCATACTCTAGAAGAGTATATTTTCTTAGTGGGTCCTAAATCCCACAGTGGTTTTTCCCTATTTGGGTTTCCATGTTAAATCCGGTTTTTAATGTGTTTTCATGTTTCAAGTTTATCAGTTTATGAGTTTGAATGATTTACAGTCATAGTTGCATATCAAGTAAGTTCTACCGAGGTTGAATATGATGAATAGTTTGAATTGTGAGTTTATCTGATTCACCCCCCCCCCCAACCCCCTCTCATCTAACTAACAATTGGTATCAGAGCTAGAACTCCGAAAGAAAAATTTAAAGGAACTTGAGGCAAGATCTGAAGATGTATAAAAGGGATGCACCAAAGTTGAACAAGTCAAGTTTCACCACATGGCAGAAAAGGATGAAGTTGCACTTATGAGGAATTGAAGAATATGCAACATATTATCAAGAGAATGATTACACTACACCTAGTACCTACCCTATGACAATGGAAGAGATAAAGGCGAAGCAAGAACATATTCAAGCAATTATTGAAATAACATCAGCATTGATCGACTCAGAGTTTAATGATCTAGAAGGTAGTAATGATGCCAAAGCTATGTGGAATAAGCTTATATCTGTGTATGGTGGTGATGAACATGTTCAAAGAGAAAAAGTAGACAGTCTAAGAGGAAAACTTGAATCCATGAGAATGAATGAAGGTGAGAACATAATCTAATATAGTACAAGGTTAAAGGAAACTGTCAATCAAATCAAAGGAGCAGGAGGAACTATTGAAGAAAAGGATGTAACAAGTAAGTTGCTGAGAACACTTCTACCTGCATATGCCATTCGAGTCTCTACAATTAATGAATAAAGGTCTGTACCAAACATGCCAGTCTCTTTGGATGCTACTATCGATAAGCTACATGCTTTTGAGTTGAGTAATTTTGATAACTGTGGGTCTTTGGTTAACAAATTTGAATCTGCATTCAGTTCTTTTCATCTTGATGAATCTAATGAATACAATGATAGAATGTATAAGTATGTTGAAGGAAATCACAGTGGAGCAAGTGAGAGATTTCGCAAAAACATGGAAGAAGTACACAAACTATATGAGGAAATCAGAAAGCAAGAAGAGTTTGAAGTATTATTGGCTAGAAGGTTACCGAGAGGCAAAGGTAAGTATAAAGGAAAGTTCCCTTTGAAAATTTTTAACTGTGATAAAATTGGACATATGGCTTCAAACTATCCTAACAAAGAATCTAGTGAAAAGAGAGAATACCGAGATGATAGATAGAAAGAAAACCAATATAGAGGGCATCGAGACTTCAGAAGGAGAGATAGAAAGACGTACCTAGTAGCTGATGAGGAATCCAATGATGAAAAATCTGATGGGACTGAGACACAGGAAGTTGTATATGTGGCTATCAAAGATGGATCATATGAAGAAAGGTATGAAGAAAAAGCCTTAATATCACACATAAATAATAATGATTCTTGGATCATAGATAGTGGATGCTCACATCACATGATAGGTAATAAACACAAGTTTGTTAAATTAGAAGATTATTATGGAGGTTATGTAAGATTTGGTAATGATGCACAATGTCCTGTGAAAGGTAAAGGATCTATCACACTTCTTGGCAATGCTAAATGTGATGATATATATTGGGTTGAAGGTCTGAAATGTAATTTGTTGAGTGTAGCATAGCTAAACAATACAGGATACTGAATAGAATTTCATAAAGGAATTGTCAAAGTTCATGACAAACATGGAAAGTTGGCTACTACTGGGACTCAAACAAGAGGTAATACATTTCATCTTTACTCAACTCGAAACAATTGTCTGTATGCAAAAATAGAAGATACCTGGTTATGGCATAAAAGGTTTTGTCATGTAAATTTTGATAACCTGATCAAAATAAGTAAGAAGCACCGAGTAAGAGGTCTACTAAGCTTGGAAAAACCCGAGAATGCAATATGCTGAGGATGTCAAATGGGTAAGATGACAAAATCAAGCTTTACAAGTAAGTCTTACACTTCTAAAGGAATTTTATATCTTGTAAACACTAATCTTTGTGGTCCTATGAAAGTTCAAAGTTATTATGGTGATAATACTTCATATTATTTATGGATGATTACTTAAGGATGATGTCAGTTATGTTTTTAAAAGAGAAATTAGAAGCCTTTCAAATTTTCAAATGGTATAAGGAAAGAGTTGAAAATGAAACAGGAAGACAGTTGAAATATCTAAGATCTGATAGAGGAGGAGATTTCATTTCAAATGAATTTAACTTATTATGCAATGATCATGGTATAAAGAGACAAGTATCTACACCGAGAATACCACAGCAAAATGGGATAGCTGAAAGAAGAAATAGATCAATTGTAGATTGTGTCAGAACTTTGATGATAGAGAAGAGAGTACCTCAAATATTTTGGAGAGAAGCAATAAGCACTATAGTTTGCACCCTGAACTGAGTACAACTGAAGAAAGAAACTATGAAGACATCGTATGAAATCTAGTATGACGAGAAACCAAATGTAAGTTATTTTAAAATATTTGGAAGTAGATGTTATGTTCACAAAGATGACAAAAATGGAAAATTTGATCAGAAAAGCAAGGAAGGAACATTTCTTAGTTATTCTTGTAGGAGTAAAGCATTTAAATGTCTGATCAAATCATCTAACAAAATAGTGGAAAGTGCAAATGTGAAAATTGATGAATTTGCAAAAAGGAATGATGAAGGAAACTCCAAAGAACCAAAAGATTATGAAGAGTTTGTATATGTACAACCGAGAATTCTAACCGAGAAAGCTGATGAAGAAAATACTCAGTTACCGAGTGATGAAGAAGATCATACAGAGCCTACCGAGCCTATATTAGAAAAATATGTCAAAAGAAATCTTGCATCAAGTCAGATTATAGGAGATAAGGATGATCCAGTGATGACAAGGAACAAACTGAGACAAAACACATGTCTGATATCCGAGTTTGAACTGAGGATAGTAAAAGAGGCATTAAGCAATGAAGATTGGGTGAATGCAATGATAGAAGAGATTGAACAAATCAAGAAAAATGAAACATGGACACTATTCCCAAGACCAAAAGAGAAAAATATAATCGGTACAAAGTGGATTTTCAGAAATAAGCTAAATGAAAAAGGTGAGGTCATTTGGAATAAAGCAAGGCTAGTTTGCAAAGGTTATGCTCAAGAAGAAGGAATAGACTATGGTGAGACTTTTGCACCTGTGACAAGAATTGAGGGAGTGAGAACATTGTTGGAATATGCTTCTTTCAAAAATTTCAAGGTATATCAAATGGATGTTAAATCTACATTTTTGAATGGTATACTAGAAGAAGAAGTTTATATTGAACAACCTGAAGGATTTATTGAAGAGAAGAATAAAGATCAGGTATGTAAGTTGAACAAAGCTTTATATGGCCTAAAGCAAGCACCTAGAGCATGGTATGAAAGGTTTAACTCTTATTTAATCAAGATTGGATTTATGAGGATTAGTGAAAATAGCAACATGTATATGAAGAACAATGAGGATAATGGAATACTGATTTCAGACATATTTGTTGATGATATTATTTTTTGTGGAAATAATTCTTTATGCAAGAACTTTGGAAATGAAATGTGCAAAGAATTTGAGATGTCATTAATCAATGAAATAAAGTATTTTATAGGTATACAAATACTACAAATAAAAAATGGGATTTTCATTACTCAATCCAAGTATAGAAAGGAAATCTTGAAGAAATTTGGAATGGAGGATTCTAAACATGTAAGTACTCCTATGACTACTAATTGTAAACTATCAAAGAATGATGAATCTTCATCTATTGATGAGACACTTTACCGATCTATGATTGGAAAGTTGCCATATGTAGTTCACAGTAGGCCTGATATAGCACATGCAGTAGGTATAGCTGCAAGATTTTCTGCAGATCCCAAAGAAACCCATATGACAGCAATCAAGAGAATTTTCAGATACGTGAGAGGCACTAAAGATTATGGTTTACTCTATACTGATGTTGATTAGGTAGGAAATATTGATGACAGGAAAAACACAAGTGGTGGAGCTTTCTTTTTGGGAGAAAGACTAGTGAGTTGGCTTAGCAAGAAACAAGGATGCATTTCACAGTCAACAGCTGAAGTTGAATATGTCGTTGCAGCATTGAATTGTACCAATATAGCATGGATCAAACAATTGTTGGAAGGTATGATTGAGAAAGTTACTGAGCCAGTAACTATATTTTGTGATAATACAAGTGTTATTAACATTTCAAAGAATCTAGTAATGCACTCTAAGACAAAGCATATCTCTATAAAGTATCATTATCTAAGAGAACAAGTTCAAGAAAAGAAAGTTGTGCTAGAATATGTTAGCACAAAGGAACAAATAGTAGACATCTTCACAAAGCCACTACCAAGGGACACTTTTGAGTATCTCATAAGTAAGTTAGGGGTCCTACCCCTATCTAGTACTTACTGACAAAGTTCGGTGAAAGCATCAATTCTATGACTCTATAGAATACTATTTGTGAGTTGATGTTGATTTACACACTTTAGGAGGTTGCCTAAAGTTGTGCAGGAAATAGTGAATGAAGACAAGATGCTCTGACCGAGACTAAGATGATACATTTGTATATGTTTTAACAGCAAGGAAATTACTTCACAGGGGAAGTAATCATGAATCAGTTTTACTTTTGGCATTGTTGTCAAAGGGGGAGAAGACTAATGATAGGGGGAGAAGATTACAAGAGAAGTTTACAGCTCAAGGATAACAAGAGAAGAATAACAACAGTCTGAATCAATTGGAATAAATCAAGTTGGTATTGCCATCAATGCCAGAGGGGGAGATTGTTGGCATTACAATAAGTTTGTTGGTATGATGATATTGAGAAGGTTGTTGGAGATTGATGATATAATTGATAAAGGATGATTACTGTCTTAATAATATTATTTTGTCATTGATGTCAAGCAATTGATTTTCTGATTCAGTATGATGTTACCATATCTTAAAGAGTATGTTTTGATAAGTATAAAAATGTCGGTAAGTGACATAGAAAGAATGTGAAAATGAAGGGGAGTAATAAGTTATTCAATGGGAAACTATTACCAAGTTAGACAGTGATGAGATTATGTTATTTTGATTGTTTTGATATCCTATATATGTGTATTGGAAGACTAAATAAGAAGGAGAAAAGATTTCATGCAACAGAATGAGTAAAGGTTTCATACTGTTCTATTTTACCAAGCAAGGAGCTAGTTAGTAAACACCAAGGTTATTAGTGTCAGTTAAAGAAGAAGGAATGTCTACCAAGTAAAGTTCAGTATTTACTGAGTATCAACCGAGTAGTAACAGAATGCATTGGATGAATAAATACATTATTAAATGAAGGATACCAATGAGCTGGAGAATTATAGAAGATTGGAATGTCATGCAAGAAGTTTGTTAAGGATCAACGGCAATGAAAATTCAAGAGTTGGATCTATAACATAGATTGAATGGTCATAACCAAGCACAGGTACCAAGGAAGGAATACAAGTTTCAAGGCAAGATAAAACATTTTTCAGTTCAAAGGATTCAATGAACCTAGTCAAGTTTGAAGATCTGATGGCTAAGATTAATCATGGGAAATGTGATTAAGGAGATTAAGCGATTAGGAATTAGTTATAAATAAGGAAAAGTTGATGAACAAAGGAAGTGGGAAAATAGAAGAGCAGTGATACTGTAGAGGTGATTACCAAGTATAGAAGATTGAGGATCTAATTGAAGAACAGATTGAGAAGCCCAGCAAGGAGGAAGATAAGTCTTTTGACAAGATTATTTTGAGCACATAGAGTCTGCTTTAACATTTCAGATGTGAAGTTGCAGATATATTTAATTACTGTTATTTATTTTTGTAAGTGATAGGAAATCTCTTAACCGAGTGGACCTAACAGTCTTATTTGTAAATCCTCTAGCAAGGTAACATTCTGAATGAGTGTTTGAAATCCTTTGACAAGGTCACTTCTAACAAAGTGCAAGATTCTGATAGATCTGAGGGAAACCCTTGACCAGGTCACATCTAGCAATGTGTTTATGTAATCTTTAACAGGATTGGCTTTTAACCAAGCATACTCTAGAAGAGTATATTTTCTTAGTGGGTCTGAAATCCCATAGTGGTTTTTCCCTATTTGGGTTTCCACATTAAATTTGGTGTTAAATGTGTTTTGATGTATTAAGTTTATCAGTTTATGAGTTTGAATGATTTACAGTCATAGTTGCATATCAAGTAAGTTCTACTAAGGTTGAAACTGATGAATAGTTTGAATTGTGAGTTTATCTGATTCAAACCCCCCCCCTCTCATCTAACTAACAAGAGTAACAGTAGGAAACAAGCTTCTAAAGGATGTTGAGACTAGATGGATCTCCTTGCATGGACCAATGGAACGATTTCTAATAGAATATCAATCCTTGTTTGGACTAATGTATGAGCAATGCCTCACAATAGACAAAGCTCCTAATCTCTTACATAAGTTAAGTTATATATAGACTCTGTTAACTTTAGCTAGTCTCCTCCCCATGCTAGATTCAATGAACAAACTTGTTAAGAAAGCTCAAGACAAAACTATGTAAATCAATAAGTATAGCACTCTACGTAAAATGACATGCTTGAGCCTGGATGGTCTATATTCAGATCTAACAGGGCGAAGCCCAAATTTTTTTAGGTGGCAGATAATTACAGATTTGAATCATGCTAAAAATGTTTTACATTTCAATACAAAAATGAGTTATGTGTCTTTTTTAAAGGATTTCAGATACCAATGCACCAATCTAAGATGGGCAAGTGAGGCAGAGCCCTGCCAATTAAAAAGGAAGATTTTGACAGGATTGTTAAATCTATTAGTGATAATTTGAAGTCTATTGCATATGAACTTTCAACTGAGATTCATGAAAGATTCCCTCGAGAATAAATACTTGAAGCCATGGGTTGTGTGTATCTTCAATTTTGGCATTCAATTGGAGATAATCCAAATGACGCAAAGATGTTTTATAAAAAACTAGAGGAATTGATATTCACATTTTCAAAAGATGCATATTTCAATGGACAGCCAATAGAAGGAATTTTAAATTTAGATCATATTAAAAAATAATGTAAACACTTTGCATTGTTTATGAAATAGCAGTTGGTTAACTTGGAGAATCCATTTGAACCTGGATCAATCACAAGGCTTTAAAAAGGGATAGATCAAAGTGAAGCATTGTGTATTGCAATACTAGAATATTTGAAACTTGTTGATTTATGTCAAACAATGATATTGGGGTCGATGGAAGATGAGAGAGTTTTCAATGCATTAGGGCTTTTGAAATCAAAGATCAGAAACAAATTAGACAAAAATTTGGAAACTTTCTTGAGGTTGTTTGTAACTCAGTATAATGTTAGAGATTTTCCATATGATAAGGCACTGGCAATCTAGAATTCCATGCGTGAAAGATGAGGGTTATGCAACACTTTAAAAGCTGGTGGTACTACTGCTAGTGCTAGTGTTGAGACAAA
Source organism: Cryptomeria japonica (assembly GCF_030272615.1). Taxonomy (NCBI): domain Eukaryota; kingdom Viridiplantae; phylum Streptophyta; class Pinopsida; order Cupressales; family Cupressaceae; genus Cryptomeria; species Cryptomeria japonica. The sequence goes on from NC_081411.1 coordinate 256,818,369, forward strand.
TGATGGATCACAGACTCAGAGTCAGCTTGAAGACAAAGAAATTTTTTAATACCCGACTCAAAATGAAGATGAACCTATCAGTACTAGTCAGTTTCTGAATCTTGAGTTCATTTGGGATATAGAATCCTCAGACTGAGTCACTAAAGTGAATTAGCAGTCAATTTATAGGTATTTATAATTATACTACAGTTCTTGAGTCATATTACAATTTCAATTTGCAATACTATAGTTGTCATTGATGATTTTTGATATTTTATTCTTTGAATTTGTCAATCAGAACGGATACTCATTTCATATTTTTAATTGTGAATTTGAATTATTAGTAAACAATTAGAATTTATTTTCTGAATTATTAGTAAACATTTGAATTATTAGTAAATTGGTTCCACATTATGTTGAACATGAAATGCAACAATTTGTGTCACAAGATCCATAAAATTATTCATATTGCATAATTGCTAGAACCTTTCTACTATTCTACATTAAATGCTTAACATGATGTTCATGGCGATTAGGGTTTTTTGTTTATTTTTTGTCTTAGTTGACTAGTAAACCAAAGTTGTCATGCATTAAAAATATGAGTTGTCCTCTCTTTATTTGTCCATGTCAACGACAAGTGTGGTCATACGGTTGGTTAGACAATGAGACATGTTTAATGTTTCATCTCTAACTCGCATATAAATTTCATGTTTAACAATTTAAGTGGCGAGTTAGCGAGTATTGGTTTGGGTTTAAATCCCGAGGTCTCTAGTTTTTTGAGTGTTAGCATTTTATGTTAGCGAGCTAGAGATTGTTAAGGAAATTGCTCTGGTCACGAGGTCTCGAATTGGTTTGATGCTATGCATTATAGCTGCGAGAGTTAGCGAGTAAGTCATTAATGGTCTATCTGCCACTGCTCGCACCTGTTTATGATGGTAATTAACATAAAACATCATTTTTTGTTGGTACTCGTTGGGTCGCTGCGGTCAAGAGATAAAAAGTTTTGAGATTTTATGGTTATCTCTACCTTGCAGGTCCTTTATCATCAAGTCAGTTTAAGTCGCGAGCTTGCGAGTACTAGGAGATTTTAGTTGTCGCTACCTCGCAAGATGTTTTGCACTTCACCATTTTATGTTGCGAGGTTGCAACTAGGTGTGATTTTATGTTATCGCAAGGTTGTGAGGTGTTCGCAGTTAAGTCATTTTGATTTGCGATCATGCAATGTGGTTGGTATCGTAGCTTAGTTGGTTTCATCGCTTGCTCGTAGGTTTTGAAGTTGTTTAGCATTTTATGTTGCGATCTGGTGACAGGTAAGTTTTGGTCTAATTTTGTGGTCATCGCATGCTCGCAGGTTTATAAGTATTAAGACAAAAAGTGTTGCAAGCATGCGATGATGGTTAAGTGTCTTGTTGTCACAAGATTGCAAGGGTTTAAGTCAAGTTAAGTTCCAAGTTGTGAGCTTGTGATGAAATAAGTTGTTTTGTTAGATTTGCAGTAGTCACCAGCTCATAGGTAAATAAAGAATATTATAAATGTTGTTATGAGGTTGTGACTGAAGGGCCTGATGAAGATCAATGGATTTCGCTCACTCGCGAGATTCTTTGAGGATTCGTAAAAGGGGTTGCGAGCTTGCGATTAAGAGGATTTGGTAGCATTGTTGCTAACTCACCGGTTACTTTCCAAATTGTTATAGCCAATTACGAGTGTGCAATTAAAGCTAGGGATTGACACGTGGACTTGTTTGCTGGGTTTTGTAAAAATTTTGAATGGCAATCGCCAATCAAATAGAAGGGCATGAATATAAATTTGCCTCAAGTACTTTATCTTTGAATTAATGCCACAATAGCTAGTTCATGCAAGTGTGGCAATTGATGAGACTTGAGAGAAGTGATGGCACCCAAATACCATAAATTGCATGATCGAGCCGAGACTTTGTATAATTGCATTAATGAATTCTATCTTTGAGGTAATCCAGTGAATTGAGCTCTGCAACAACGTTGGAGAATTCAAAGTGTTGGGTGTGGGAAAATTTCAAAAAATTGGTTAAGTTTTTCTCCTGTAGCTAAAATGAGCAAGGCGATGAGTGGAACGAGAGGTTCCAATCCCAAGGCCACCACAAGTGGAGGACCTAGAGGTTCCAAGCCCAAGGCCACTCAGGAAAAGACGGTTAAGAAATACAAAGAAGAATTTGTAGATTTGCTACCAGGGACTTCCATTGCTTTGAATAGAAATGATTTGGCATGGAAATATTTATGGAGCTAATAAAGAAACCTGACCATGCTTCATATGACTGGTTCTGCTCTGTTTCATTATTTCTAGAATAATAGGGTTAAGGGTGTTCTGATGTCAAACCCTTGGGATTTAAATATGGCAAAGTTTATTGTGCCAAATGTGTATGTTGATGTGGATTTGATCAAAGAGTTGGCCAAATGCTATTGCCCAGTATCTAGAGTAATCAGAAGAAAGAACCAGTTTGCCCTAGTTTCAATTAATAGAGCTAGCTTTGTTGAAGCTTTCTAGATTACTGGTGATGCATGTATAGATATAGATTTGGAGCAGATTGCAGAGGATTATGAAAAATACAAAGGTGTTATCAAGAAGCATGCAATGCCCAGATAGATGCCTAGGGTGAATAGGAAACTAGTTATAATTCCAGATAGTATCAAACAACCATTTGACATCACACCTTTCCACCATTATATGCATTGTACAATCTATAGATTATGCAGAGTGTTGGGTTTTGATGGAGATTCAACTATGTTAGCTAAATTACTGATGATGGCTATGGACATTCAACACCCATATGTTAACAAAGATTACGATTATGTGGGCTATGTGGTTGAACACATTCATAATTCTCTAGTTGAAATTCAGAGTGGTGCACTCAGCCCTACATTCAAGCATTATTCATTACCAATGCATTTAATCTTGTTCTATAATGTTGAGTTCATGGATAAAGAATTGGAGATTTTAAAAGAAAAATTGGATGTCTTAATGCCAATACATAGATGGACCCAGGTTTGGGATAGTAGTTCTCCCCATTCTTCTTTCCTTTTCTTTGAAAATTGGATTGTTTTGCCAATTATGGAAATGCTAGGAATAAATAGGGAACGATTGTCAATTAATGTTAGGAGAGTTTTGAGACCTTGCTAGTATGTTCCAAACTAGTCTATTTCACATAACTAGGGGGACTTTTTCTTTTTTGATAACTTTACTATGTTCAGAGTTTATGGGTGTCCTCAGCCTCCCCATATTTTACCAAAATTTGTTCCAAATAGGATTTCTTTTATGGAGTTAATTTGGCAATTGACCCTAGTTGAAAAAGAATACCTTGACAAACACGGGATGGGTTCTCTTCTTCCTAGGATTTGGGTTGTGTCTGATTTTACCATTGGTAGGAGTTCCTTTGATGAAGTAAATAATTTCCTTAAATAGTATAGGTTAGTTAATGTTGTGTCTAGATTTTGTGATCCTGAACAATTTATTAAACGTGCATTGCCAAAAATGACACCTTGGGCCACAATAAAGGACCATGAACCATTGGATGATGAAGATGTGGTTATAAATTTGTTGAGAAAAGAGGAAGTGCAAGAAAGAAGAAGAAAATAGAAAAATTTGATGAGAGTTGAAGCAGAATTGAAGGTTGTTGACCCTAGTTTCTCAGGTTTTTGCCCTGATAACCCGTACCTGGAGAGGATTAACAGAATGTTGAGTTTATATGAAAATCTGATGGAACAAATGCCTCAAATTCCAAAAAGATGATATTGTCAAAGGAGTTCGTGAAAGATGATGACTTTATTAAGTCAGATGAATTTAAAATTTTTTTGACAAGATTGAAACAAAATCAATTAAGACAAAATTTGATCATAGAGGAAGGAAATGTAGAAAAGAAAGAGGAGATCATCAAGGCACTGCAGGAATATGATCCTGACAGGGAAGAAATATCTGTGGAACAGGAAAGATAATTGATTAACAGTATTGGTATGATTATGATGCCTGACTGGGATATCCAGTCTATTTTTATTATTGATCAGATTAGGAAGCAAGAGGACCCAATGTTTAAAACTGGATTTGAAATTGGAGATGTAATAAGAGGATCATGATTTAATCCTAAGTCAAAGACACTTGCTTCTTGGTCTTTGGCCCCTTCCACTCAAAATCCCCACCTTCTAAATATCCAAGTAGAAAAGAAAGCTAACAGAATGATCTAGAATTTGCAGAACACAACTAACACGGAGATTGCCTCATTTTTTACTCAAGTTTCTTTCATAAATTTATCAAAAATAGAGGATTTGTCAAGAAGATACACATAAACATATAGCCAATTGATTGCATTATCTAAAAAATATGAAGAGGCACTAATGAATAAGGGTGCTCTAGAGGAAGAGTTAGTGGAGTTGAAAGAAAAAATTGCAAATGAGCCCCCTCGAATACAGATTACAAAACAAGTACAATAAATACCAACTGATGTGACAGCAAAAATGGAGGAATACACAGAGAAAATTGAAAATCTTGAAAAAGAACAAAATGTCAAGGCTATCTCTATTGTGTCAGGAATTCAGAAACATGGGATTAATGTATTGAAAGGGAAATTGATAGTAGCGCATGATTTGCACATTTCTTTGAAAGAGGCAAGTAAAACATCCTCTGAGGTTGTCGCTTTTCTTGGACCCTTGTTCAATGTTTGGTTAGGAAGAAGCATATTAATAGATAATAGATACTGCAATGATGTATAGTGACGAGTTCCCTCCCAAGATCAGTGACACTAAAGACATGGTGGAGGTAATGAATGCACCTTATGCATTTTTCATAGGGAAGGATGTGCTTATAAATGAAAAAATGTAGACATTTGGGGAAGGTTATAGCAAATTGGTGCCTTCAATTTATGGTAGTAATGGAGATTTGAAATCAGTTTCTGATTGGACCAGTGAATTTGATTTGATTCTGGAGCAAGAAGAAATAATCAAGCATATAGATGAACAGGTTGATGTTGATTTCCTTAACGGTATGCTTGATTCATTGTTCAAGGTTGAGGTTGATCATGCAAAGTTTATTGTTGAGGCCAGGGCAGTTGAAGATGCCATATGGATAGATTTAGTTGCAAAGTTGGAAGAGGTAAAGGCATTTAGTTGGCCAATAGACAAAGACGTGGACAGGTGGCAAGCCATGCTAAAGCAAAACAAGAAATGTCAAGTTGCTACCAAATATTCTTCACAGTAATTCTAAGCTTGTTGAATCCTCATCTCATAAAAGGATTCCAATATTAATTTGAGAAGGATGGACACTTTTTCTTTTTGATCGGTAGAGAGGGATGGCTAGTTGGCCACTTTTATTGATGTTGAAAACTCTAATATAGTTATAATAGTTCAACTATTCAAGAATTTGATAAGTGCATAGCTGAATCACATTTTGAATTTACTTTTTGATATCATTATGAATATAATATCAATATCATTTGAAATTTGAGATCTTCACATAATTGTCTGTGTGTTGAATTTATGTTTTCACTGTGAATTGAATGGTCAAGGGTTTTTCAGTTTACGTATGAATCTGGGTTGTGTATGTAATGACATATTCATTCCTATTTATCTGCAAATGAATCTTATTGAAGTTTATTATCAGGTTATCTTTGAATTGTAAGTGACTAGTTTGTTGTCTTGATGTTGACTTGGTGAAGTGACCTTCCACTTATAATAGTTGATTTATTGTGGGTGAATATGTTTTCTTGTTTGCCTTTGATTATGAAATTGTGATTTTTCTATAACATCTATCATGGAACTGGATCCTCAAAAGATATTCCCTTTAATTGAGTTGCATGCATGTTTTACTAATTATGTTGTATTCCTATCTATTGTGGTGTTTGATACTTCATTCTTAATACTCTTATGATTTTATATGCTATGGATGTTTATGTAATAAATATGGAGGTGTTCTATGACTATCATGTACATGTTTCCCCTCCTCCATAAAGTTGGCATTTACTCATACCTATAATCCGCTCACCAATTACAATGAGGTGAATCCTTAATATGATTCCAGACTAACAGAAATTTTGCATTCATGGGCACAATAGGAAGAATTAAATGAAAAATTACATACACCATAACAATACAACAAATGAAAAAAGTTAAAACTCATGATTTTGATCCTTTGAAAGAGATAGAATTATACACCAGATAGAAATAGATCATAATTTAATTTCTATTGAATAAAATTACTACTTTCGTCAACCATCACAAAATAAATTTATATATAACTCCTTCAAGAACCTGCACAAATCTTGACACTAAATGCTTTTCATTTTCTCTGTAAATGACTCTACAACTTGCTCCCTTCACCTAGAGTCTAGAATCACTACTAGAACCAGAAAAGGAACCCCAATGACTATACAACTTGCAAAATTGCTTGAGCCATGTAATTATCACCATGATGCCTTTGGATGGAATGTGAGATGTTACGTTTTGTCCAACAAATTGTTTCCAAATAGAGGAGGAAGCCTTCATGCCCAAGAACAGAAAAAATGGAAAGAGGAGCTCGAGCCTTCATGCCCACGATCAAGGAAAGTAGAAAAAGGAGCTTTAGGGTAAATGTAATATGTTGGGGAGGGGTTGCAACTTCCATGTCATCACAAAGATGACTAGCTACCACTCCCCACCCAAACAAATCCTTCTTTCATTCCTCTGCGGGCTCCTTCTTCAAACCCCCTGCCATCCTGTGACAGAGTAGAAGAAAAAGATGTGCCATGCTTGGCCTTTCTTGATAAGAAAAGGCTTTCACACCCCCTCTAGTAATCCTTCTCACTTTCACAACCCCTCTGACAATAAACAAACTCACATAGGAGAAAACAAAAAAACACCCATCCGGTATCACAAAGAACACAACAACTCCATGCACGATCCTACTCAAACATCATCTTCCTTTTTGAGGAAAAAACCACTCTCAAAAAATGAAAAAGGTTTCTTTTCTCTTCTACCAATTAAGTCACCACTCCATTGTATTTATAACCTTTTAACACTTCATTTGGTGATGCTCATTCATGTGAAAAAATATCATTTTGGTGTTTTTCAACATGATTGTAGACTCTAGAAGTCATGCCTATCAAATCCACTGCATCCTACTAAGGCTCATCTATTGTGAACAATTTTGTTCTGATTGTATTCCTCCTTGATTGGACAAATTCTGCTTTAGAATCCCTGACAACAAGCAACCTGAGCTTTGATTTCTCAAAGAAATCCGTGATCTCCCATCTCTAACTCAAAAGCTATCCAATCATTTTATGCCTCTGAAACCGTCATCCTCACTTGTCTAATCACCCTCAACTTAGGAGAAACCTTCAAACTAGTCCCTCAGGAATGAGTCAGCATCCAAGCCTTAAAAATTCTTTGTACATATTAGCTTGCCACCACAATTATCGCTAGCTCTTATGTTTGTTTAATGTTAGAATTTTTAGGTTGCGAGCTA